>NC_069505.1:212395991-212508491 GCF_027579735.1 Bombina bombina
ACGAACCTTTTCCCATACTGGACCTGTGCCTCACTGGCCAAGCTGCATTAGGAGACTTGCAGTTCCCAGCCACATGGCCTAGAAAGGATCTATCCACACCAGGCTAATTCCAACGTGCGGCTGGCAGCGTTAAACTAGGGTGCCAGGACCTACTTATGAGACAACAGTGGAACCCTGGTTTGTCGAGCTCGGATATATACCATTGTTCCCTATTTTATCTCTTATCTAGTAACACTTGTAACATTTAATAAAAAAATAAAAAAAACACTTAAAAAAAAAAAAGTAGAGGTTGAAAACATTTCATTGCTTGAATAAGTTATACGATTTTTATCAAAAACAGCACATGCAAAATGCAGACATACAAAGCTCTTAAAATTAACTGTTCTCTTTTTGTCGCATTAAAATAAAAAATATTTGGCAATTACTTTTAGTTTAAAATGATCTAATTAAAGCCTGTAATTAGTATTTTTCCCTTGGTATATACAGCCAGGTTTTGTCAAACAGGATAAAAAATAAAAAGTCTGCATGGTAGATTAAACAATAAAAATCATGATGCAAAACCATATTATTGCAGTTTGCCTCCGTACACAGAGCACTTTGCTCAGAATAATATTTGTTTCAGCCTTTGGATGACCACAACATCAGTTATAAGGGGTGTACACCTAAACTGCTCTAGACTTGGAAAGCCCTAAAACATCCGGCAAAGTATAAAAAAAAAAAAAAAAACTTTACGCAAATCTTTTGCAATGTAATGCCTCACAGAATGTATAGCAGGGCTCGACAAACGCAGGACCCAGAGAGCCACTGGCTCCTAGAATGTTACCCCTGGCTCCTAACTTTTTCGGTTTTTCTCTATATTTATCTATATACAAATACCACTGCTTTATCTATATAGAAACACCACTGTTTTAAACAGATTTGTCGACCTCTGATGTATAGCATATACAAATACAACGCCCTTTTTCAAAATCATACTTGCCTGCTTGCCTTACTGGTAAATCCAGTTGCTCAGACATGGTAATCTGAAGAAGAGTTGACACGAAAGTCACAGACTTATGAGACTAGAAAACAAAAAGAAATAAAAAAGGTTTTAATTTTCTGCATATGATTTGGCTACTGTTTGAAAGGCAGCTTTATATACACTAAGCTGTTAGACCGGGTGTACAGTGTCATGCAGGAATGGCACAATACCTTTACAACCAAAAGAGCAAGTGTCATTTTGTTTTTGATCACATACAAACCCAAATTATCAGTGAATTAATAAAGTGTCTATTTTGTCAACAGTTTGTAATAGCAATCACTCCACACAGTGTGTATATACATTGTAATTTATCTTCATTTTGCTATAGTATTCCTTTAACTAAAATGCATTGTCACTAGAGTACTACAGCAGGGGGTATAATTTTAAGATTGACCAGGATTACGTTGGTGGTAAAAACAACCTGTGAATATCTAAAGGAAAGTTCATCATTATGCCAGGAATTCTTAACCTGTAAAGCAAGACTGTGCCAGGGTACAGGAGGGTCAGAGCTCTTCTCTTTCACACACAGTTGAGTCATCAAGAGAAATGCATTAGAAAAGCACAGCCTAGAAAAGCGGATGTGACAGTTTTAGAGGCTGAGATTGACAGGTAAGAGAACCTAAAGTTAAGGGTTTAATATAGCACTCATTCCTACTAATGTTAGTTATATAAAAAATTGAATTTTTATTACTTAAAGTTAAAATAATAAAGGGGATTCACCCCTTATTGTACCCGCTAACTCGCTGTACACCTTGCCCCCCTGTTTCCTGGCCGATAGCAGCTCCCTCGGCTTCAGGTGACAGGGACAAGGGACAGCAATTAAAACCAATATAAATGTGCACCGAGGTGCTTACAAATTCCACAAACGCGTTTCGGCTGTGTAAATCAGCCTTTATCAATGTGTAAGAGCAAACCGAGGCCCGGGTGCCACCCTCTTATATAGTGCTAACACAAACTGTCTCCACCAATCCACTTCGGCCTTTGACAACGCCCCTCACCGCACCAATAGGACACTGTGCATTCGAGGCGTATCCTAATGCATGCATTTGATAGGATAGCCTGGAGCGGCTTCGTCTCTGCTGGTTTTTGATTGGTGGCGCATAATAACAACTTGTACTCGATCAATAAACAAATACAATTCCTTGCATTAAAACATATTTGGTTATTTGTAATGTCCATCGTCTCATGATACTCACTAGCTGAAATCATCATTGCTATATATGACTGTTCGATTTTAAGTCTGTTAGCGAATGTATGTTGCAATTCAGTGTTAGGCTGTCCTGTCTGCACGAATAGTCGTAATCTGATTAAGCAGACTTTATCATTATTCTGTGTTCATGCATATGGTAATACATAGTCATTAATCACAGACAGTATATTACCTTTGACATATATGCACTGCATGTATCAGGATTTTCAAACAAAGGAAAGGAGAATTACTCTCACTGACATTTAGCTCTATATCACAGTGGTATTATTGTTCTTAATGCTTCATTTCGATGCTTTGAGTCAGATCTATTAACTGGTGGACAGAGTATTGCCTAGCTGGAGTATAAAGACAAATATGTTTATATCATCTCTTAGGTAAAGATGTATAGTACTCCTGTTATAATCTTAGCATATTATCTTAGTATGGTAAGACTTAAATAATTACTTACAAACATAGATAGATAATCCACACATATTAGTATTAGTATGAAAATACATATACATTGTGTTTAGAATTAATTGTATATGCTGTTTATGAACGGAGGCTGTTTATGAGAGTAGTTGTTAAATTATAGTCGTAGTTGGCAACTAACAGGGGAGAACAGATAACGCACTATGGGCGGCACATTTAAGACAAAACAACTTGTTACTTATATGCATGATGTACTATATGAGTGTTGATTTTATATTGACAGTATTAATCATCTTGTATTCCCTTTCGAGCATTGTAGATGTGTTTAGTTGTCATTGATTGTTATTTAAACTAAAATCAACTTTTTCATTTAACATTTATACTACATCATAAAGTATTGTTTTAAATACAGATTCTGAAAGATAATAAGATTCCTCTTCCTCCTACTTTACAAAAAAACCCAATAATTATTTGCTTCATTCATTCCGTGTGGCATTACTGTGTTCAGTTTGAATATCCAGCTCGTTTCTTTTTGTAACAGAGTATTCTCAGTGCTACCACCTCTAATGCCCGGTTTAACCTTTTCTAAACCCCAACACTCGAAGGATGTAGTTTTACCTGCATGGTTAAGCAGGAAATGTTTTGCTACACTTGTGATTTTTTTGCCTTCTTCCATATCTTTTTTGGCATTACGTATGTTACTGAGATGTTCAGTTATTCTGGTACCCAATTTACGAGTTGTCATGCCTGTGTATATTAAATTGCATGAACATGATAGACAGTAAATGACATTCTCACTCTGACAGTTAATATGAGTTTTAATTTTCCAATTTTTTGAAAATCTGTCAGTTATAGAGTCTTTTTTGGTCATGAATTGACAGATTTTACAATGGCCACACGGAGTGGAGCCTTGATATATTGGCTTTTTATTTCTGTTTCTGTCAAAGTGACTTTGTGTGAGATTGTCTCTTAAATTTCTGGCACGTCTGAACGTAAAAGATGGTCTTTCCGGTATCAATCCTTTTAAACGTTCATCACTTTGGAGGATGTGCCAATGTTTTTTAACAATAGAGCTCACTTTTTCACTTTGGTTATTGTAGGTGGATATGAATCTCATGTTATTCTCATCTGATTCACATTTTTTGTTTTTCGGTTTTAGAAGATCCGACCTATTTTTGGCTAGTGCTTTTTGGTACGCCTTGGCTAGTAATTTCTTCGAGTAGCCCCTTAGAAGTAGTCTGTCTCTTAATTCTCTTGCAGCTTGTTTGAAAGAGTTTAGGTCTGTGCAATTTCTCCTTATTCTAAGGTATTCACCATATGGTAAACTGGTGATTGTAGACGGATGATGGTTGCTATGTGCATGCAGAATATTGTTTGTTGCAGTAGCTTTTCTATATGTGTCCGTCACTAGTTTGTTATTATATTTAGAGATGGTTAGGTCCAAAAACTCAACTTTTTCACAATTAGCATTGTAAGTTAGATATAATCCAAATGGATTGATATTAAGCAATTCAATGAATTCATTGAGTATCTCCATTGGACCTTCCCATATAAGGAGAATGTCATCTATATACCTGGACCAGTGGGAGATGTACTGTGTATACTGGTTCATATGTTCATTGAACACAATCATCTCTTCCCACCAGCCCAGGTATATATTGGCATACGTTGGCGCACAAGATGTGCCCATTGCGGTGCCACAGACTTGTAAAAAAAATTTGTCATCAAACACGAAGTAATTGTGTGTGAGAACAAATTTCAGTAGTTTAATGATAAACTCTTTGGTAGCTAAATCCATATCAGTATCTTTTTGTAGGAAATGAGCTATAGCTTTGATGCCCCATTCTGTTTTAATACTCGTATAAAGGGACTCTACATCACACGTTACTAAGATAGAGTGTTCAGTAATTGTGATGTTTTGCATTTTATTCAAAATGTGCATCGTGTCTCTAGTGTGCGATGGTAGAGCCTCAACAATGCTTCTTAACCTTGCATCAACGTATCTGCTAGCTTTTTCTGTCAAAGATCCTATCCCTGAGACAATTGGTCTCCCCGGTGGGCATAAGATATTTTTATGGATTTTCGGCAATAGATATAAGGTAGCTACTCTAGGATTGGTTACCATTAAATAGTTGTATTCTTTTTGGTCAATAATCTTATCATTAAGTGCTGTATCGATCAATTTATGATATATTTCTTTGAAGTTCTCTGTAGGGTTGCCCAAAAGTCTTTTGTAATTAGTACTATTTGTGAGTTGTTTCATGGCTTCTACTGTATACATTGTAGTTGGCCAAATTACGATGTTACCCCCCTTGTCACTATTCTTAATCTGAACATCTGTCCATTCAGTCATTTCTTTTATTGCATCCATTTCAGGTTTAGTCATATTATTGATGTCACATGTATCTTCATTCATAGCTATTATATCCTGACATACTAGATTCAAAAATGTAACGGCTTGAGGTGAAATAGTGCTTGGGGGGACAAATTTGGACTTGGTTTTTATGATCTCTCTCCAATTGTCATTATTGGATAACAACTCACTAGTTACTGATTCATTATCTTCCAGTAAAGATATTAAATCGTTAAGGGCTGTTCTGTCAGTTGTCTCAGTGGTGGTTAAACTGTCAGAATCATCAGAATTCGAGAAATATTTCTTAAGTAGCACTTTTCTAACAAACAAATGTGTGTCTTTTATCGCCTCAAATTTGTTAATACGATTGGAGGGTACAAAAGATAGGCCTTTCTTTAATGCACTTATATGTATGGGGGTTAGAATTTTATCAGAAAGATTAATGATGTTAAGATTGTTATTCTCAACATTATCTTCTTATCCACCAATCAAAAACCAGCAGAGACGAAGCCGCTCCAGGCTATCCTATCAAATGCATGCATTAGGATACGCCTCGAATGCACAGTGTCCTATTGGTGCGGTGAGGGGCGTTGTCAAAGGCCGAAGTGGATTGGTGGAGACAGTTTGTGTTAGCACTATATAAGAGGGTGGCACCCGGGCCTCGGTTTGCTCTTACACATTGATAAAGGCTGATTTACACAGCCGAAACGCGTTTGTGGAATTTGTAAGCACCTCGGTGCACATTTATATTGGTTTTAATTGCTGTCCCTTGTCCCTGTCACCTGAAGCCGAGGGAGCTGCTATCGGCCAGGAAACAGGGGGGCAAGGTGTACAGCGAGTTAGCGGGTACAATAAGGGGTGAATCCCCTTTATTATTTTAACTTTAAGTAATAAAAATTCAATTTTTTATATAACTAACATTAGTAGGAATGAGTGCTATATTAAACCCTTAACTTTAGGTTCTCTTACCTGTCAATCTCTACTTATACATATTTTAGGGTAGCACCGGATTCATTATCCATTTATTCCTCTATACACTATATCTAGTGCCAGTTCTCTAATCTTTAATCTTAAATAGTTTTAGAGGCTGTTCACTTATTAAAAGACCTAGATAGTTTTCAGCTAAACAGTAGTTTCAGTTCATGTGACATAAAATCAGAATTTGAAATGCGTAGCAACAATTAGAAACATTGTGTGTAAATTCTTCAGTTTGTGCACAAGCTTCTGCTGCTTGCCTATGGTTTGCATGACATCATTGGGACTTGCACCATAAGAAGTGTATATGCATTCACATAGCCTACCCCTTAGCATGCCACAGGCAAATGAAAAAAGTTCAATAGAGGGATTTTTCTGTATATTTCCTTAAAACAAACACTTCAAATGGAATGTGAAATTTGCATTTGGAGGTTTCAGAAAAGGCAGCTGCCCTTCACAGCAGTCTGCTATATTCAGAGGCAAATTTATACTTGTGAAAAAGCAACACTAAAATCTGGGCAATGCAGTAGTGTTACTGTTGTAAAAGTATAAATTCAGCTCCAAAAATAGCCGACTGGCAAGAGAAGACTCATTCTTGAACATTTAGAGGTACCGAAACCTTTGAACGCACACGTCTAGTATCAAATATTACTAGTTTCCTTTAAAAAGCGAATTTCTCAATAATTAAATCTATGCCAATTACTACTTCAGGGGTTGATAAGTGAATCAAACATTATTATAGTTACATAGTTATTTGTAGAGCGCCAAAAGATTCTGCAGCGCTATAAACATAGGTGAAATACAAGGAAACATTTATAGGGATCAGACGGGTAGAGGGCCCTGCCAAGAGTCGCACTGTTGTAGTCAGCTCTAAAGAAGGAGATCTGCAAGCAGCTGGGCTTTTAGGCTTACATGCTAAGGGGGTTCAGGGGGATGACAATGGAGGAGAGGAAACGGTATAAAGAAAGGTAAGTGTAGGTTGTATGTATCCCTGAACAGTAGAGTCTTTAGGGAGCGCTTGAAGTTTCCAAAACTAGGGGAGATTCTTGTGGCGCAAGGCAGAGAATTACTGAGAATGCCACAGATTAACCAAAAAGTAGCACAAAGATTTATCTATTTTGATTATGGCAACAAGACAGCCTGAAACAATAAATTTACCAAATCAATGTACAAACTAGTACAGACTTAAAAGAATCATAAACCCCTTAAAGGGACAGTATACTCCGAATTTCCACAGTCAAAATTACATGTGCAACATGTATTTAACCAACGTTTAATTCATCAAATGTTTAAATAACAGTTTTTGTCTTATCTATCTTCAACTCAAACTTGTACCACTTGTGTATTCACTGTCTGCCTCTATGACCGCCGATTTTTTTCAATATATTGGAAGAATCCCCATTCATCCAATAATGTTGATATCGGTCGTGCTATGTACCTGCTATGTGAACGCGCGCACGACAACATCATCTGCTTCTGGGTTCCGCTATTCCTAGTTCTGCGCATGCCCAAAATCAAAAGTTCACGACAAGCGTTCGATGCTTCCAAGATTGCATATACTAGACACAGGAGCGTGAGCGAGCTACAGTGGGAGGATAAATGTGAGTCACATCATTTGCATGTGGGAAGTACAGAGTTGGTCTATACCGCCCACATTGGAGATGCCGTGGAGGGGCTGGAGAACGGACATAGAGTAACGTTAGGCTGCAAAACTTATGATTTAATAAAACATGTCAATTTTATTTTTTGTCAAAATTAACAATGTGGTTAGATTATAAGGATATAGAGGATGTTAGCGTTAGCTTTTACATCCTCTGGAGTTTACTGACCCTTTAAGGACCGGGCATTTCAGACTAAAACTTCCCTAAAAGACCAGAGCATTTTTGTCATCACTACATTTAAACAGAAATAGAGCCTTTTTTTATATTTACCTATCAAAAATGATATATATATTTTTAGTAGACAACCCAAAGTATTGATCTAGACCCATTTTGGTATGGTATATATATATATATCTATATATATCATACAGCGGGTTAAGGGACCGGAGCCCCGCTGTAAAGTTAAACAAGACAGTTTTAGCTTTCTTTTCACTTGCCAGTGTGTTTAAAGACTTGAAAACATGTTTTACTTAACTTATATTAGAGGTGCAATAGCACTACGATTAGTTTAACACTAGCACAGCACAGTATTCAATTAGTATTCAATAAATACTGTACCTGTAAAATAGTGACAATTACTGTAGTACAATTTGCCAGACTATAGCACAGAGACACAGATTGCACTGTAATGCTGTAAACAGAGTGAACTGCGCATGATTACAGCACTGTTTCAAAATCCTTGGAGGTTGAACTTCAGCTCCACAAAGTGCTGTATTAGCGAAGCGCTGTAAAGTGAGGTAAACCTGTACAGTATTAGCGAAGCGCTGTAAAGTGAGGTAAACCTGTACAGTATTAGCGAAGCGCTGTAAAGTGAGGTAAACCTGTACAGTATTAGCGAAGCGCTGTAAAGTGAGGTAAACCTGTACAGTATTAGCGAAGCGCTGTAAAGTGAGGTATACCTGTGTGTGTGTGTATGTATGTGTATGTATATATATATGTATATATATATATATATATATATATATATATATATATATATATATATATATATATATATATATAATTTAACTTTCACAAACTTTAGGTTTCTCAGTGAAATTATTTGTGCAATCATGGCACAAATGGTTGTAAATGCTTCTCTGGGATCCCCTTTGTTCAGAAATAGCGGACATATATGGCATTGCTTTTTGGTAATATACATACAGTATATACACACACACATCGCAGTGTGGGATCCCCCCACAAACAGCTCTCTAACCCTCCCCCTATACCCATTACCTGCCATCTTAGGTACTGGCAGCTGTCTGCTAGTACCCAGTTTACCCAAATTTGCCAACTTTAGTAAATAAAAATTAAAAAAAAAAAAACAAAAAAAAAAAACATTTTTTCCTGTTGTGTAGCTGCTCCCCACCTCATTTAGCCCCTTCCCCCTCCCAGATCGATTTCCCACCCTCTTATCTCATCCCTCTGTATGATCACCCTTTCTCTCCCCCCATATCTAGGTAGGTTGCAAATGATTAACATTCTTAAAACCATAATTGCTGCCATATAGTTCTCCAGACACTTAACTCTCCTAAGCTTACTTGGCTGCTTTTCAACAAATGACACCAAAAGAACAAAGTAAATATATTGACTTATTTATAGTGGGTTCCATGTCTAACTATAGCAAACTAGATTGTGGCTAAAAAATTAAATAGCTTAGTGGAAACAACTCTGAGGTGTTTCAAGAAACTCTTAAACTTTCCTTATGACGCCTGCAGTTTCCGCCATTGGAATCTTAGGAATCCACATTCAGACCAAAGACAGCTAGGAAGCATTTGCCAGCAAGGAATCTCTCTAGTGTGAGAGCTACTCCCTGTTTTATGTAAAAGACAAACACGTGGACAAAGTACATAAAATGTAACGTTTAAAGGGACAGGAAACATTTTTTCTTTCTTGATTTAGAAAGAGAATGCAATTTTAAACAACTTTCTAATTTACTTCTAATATTTAAATTGCTCCCTTCTCTTGATATCCTTTGCTGAAAAGCATATCTAGATAGGCTCAGAAGCTGCTGATTGGTGGTTGCACATAGATGCCTTGTGTGATTGGCTAACCCATGTGAATTTCTATTTCTTCAACAAAGGATATCTAAAGAATGAAGCAAATTAAACAATAGAAGCAAATTTGAATGTTTAAAACTGTATTCTCTACTTTAATAAGGAAAAAAAAAATTGTGGTTTAATGTTCCTTTAAAGTAAATTTGTATAAGTATTCTAGATATCAGCAATTACACAATGCATTGCAAGAGCTCTCAACAGAAAACATTGCCAGACAGCGGTCGTGGGGGGGGGGGGGGGGGGCACTGTGTAAATTGCATTATAACATTTTCTGCTTAATAAACGTTACTTATCTATGCAAAGCACAAATTGCGTAATTTAATAAAATTAATAATAATTGTGCAAAGAACATTGAAAAATGAAATTGGCAAGTTTAGCTTAATATTGGCTTAAAGTGATGGTAAATGTGATCATTTAACAAACGCTAGGATTTACCATCACTACAAATAAAGTGGAGTTTAAGTCATTTATTAAAAAAGGGTGCTAAACTCACCCTGACTGTGCTGCTGCAGCTCGCTCAACGGCTATGGCCATTCACGGCAAAACGCTCTCCTTTAATGAGGTGATGTTTGCACCTCTAGACCAATAGCCGTGGTTTAGGTGTGGAACCGTCACCTCATTGGTAGACGAGCGCTTATGCAGTGGGCAGCCAGAGCCGCTGAGTTTAGCAAACTGCAGTGGCGCAGAAAGGGTGAGTTTAACCCCTTTTTTAAATAAATAAATGACAACTTAAAGGGATACTGAACACTTTTTTATTTCATGACTCAGCACGCAATTTTAAGCAATTTTCTAATTTACTAAATTTTTCTTCGTTCTCTTGGAATCTATTTGAAAAATCAGGAATGTAAGCATAGGACGATTTTTGGTTCAGAACCCTGGATAGCACATTTAGCCACTAATCAGCAAGCGCTACCCAGGTGCTTAACCAAAGATGAGCCGGCACTTAAGCTTATATTCCTGCTTTTTCAAATAAAGATACCAAGAGAAGGAAGAAAAATAGGAGTAAATTAGAAAATTGCTGCTCTATCTGAATCATGAAAGAAAAAAAAATTGGGTTCAGTTTCCCTTTAAACTCCACTTTATTTTTAGTGATGGTAAATGCTAGAATTTGTTAAACGCTCTGATTTACCATCACTTTAATGTTTTTCTGGGTGTTCAGTAAAATCAGCCAGGTGGTGTGCCCATTTAAATAGGTCATGGGGAGAACACTGAATGCAAATCTGAAGAAATTTGTTAAGCCCTATAATAGAGTGGCATGCTGCATGCAAACTTTAGGAGCCAGTATATATCCAGTTCGGATAAATTCTAATTCATGAACTAAAGCCATTTGATATAGGTGCCAGTTAGGCACTGAAATAAGTTATGTTTTATACTGTGCTGTCTTAAACAATGATACTGTATGCAGTTTTTGATTTAGCACCCAGCTATGTAATATCTATTTTTTCTATAGGTGTGCATATCCTGTTTTGGGACACACACACCAGCAGACCACTTGTTGAAACTAGCAAGACATGCTGTTTGTGCACAAGAATATAAAATGCTTTTTACTTACATAGCTATTAAACATAATGCACACATTGCTCTGTAATGTAATCTATGCAGTGTTATTGTATGTCCGATCCAACTCTGGACTTTAAAGAATTCTTTTAACTTTCCCCTTTAAAGGGCCACTAAACCCAAAATCTTTCTTTCATGATTCAGATAGAGAATAGAAATTTAAACAACATTACAATTTACTTCCATAATTTATTTTGCTTAATTTTTTAAATATCCTTATTTGAAGAAAAAACAATGCACATGGTGAGCCAATCACATGATGCTTCTATGTGCAGCAACCAATCAGCAGCTAGTGAGCATATCTAGATATGCTTTTCATCAAAGAATATCAAGAGAATAAAACAAATTAGATAATATAAGTAAATTAGAAATATGTTTAAAATTGCATTCTCTTTCGAAATCATAAAAGAAAAAATGTGGCTGGAATGTCCCTTTAACTTTACTTATGACAAAGCGATGAAGCCAAATAGCAGTATACTAGATGTGCAGCTAGACCTGTGTGTATATGGCGCAGGCAACGGCTCAGTCATGTGCAGCTAGACCTGTGTGTATACGGCGCAGGCAACGGCTCAGTCATGTGCAGCTAGACCTGTGTGTATACGACGCAGGCAACGGCTCAGTCATGTGCAGCTAGACCCGTGTGTAGAGCGCAGGCATGGTAGAATGACTTTAGTATATATAATAGTGTTTACATCATAGATTGATTGGCATAACCCCCCACGGAGAGCAGTGCTTAGCTCCTTGAAGTTAAGATACAGAGAGTAACTTAAAGGCATATTTGTTCACAATAAGACATGGCCTATACTCACATTGCATACATTATACTGCAGAATCTGCTTTTGTTTACCATCACTTAAATATTGTCCTTTTTCATTAAAACCCATTTAATTGCTGATCTTTCATATATTCATGAAACAAAACTGGAGTTTAATATCTCCTCAAGGGGACATGGACAGAATGACAAGATTTTAATTACAGAAATTCTAATCCTGTGGTCAGCGAAAGCAAAAACATTAATAAAAATTGTATTTTCTAATTGTGTGGGCTCTGTTAAATGAGTTCTGAGCAAAAAGTATTTTTTGTACTTTTAACAAAAAAAAAAAAAAAAAAAAAAAAGGCTCAGTGCATTAACCAAATATGGTAAACATGAACTTGTAACCAGGGTCGACAGATTTAACTGAAAACTTTAGCTGGCTCCCAAGTTTCAGTCAGCTGCAATATTTGGTGTGGGGTTTGTTTTTTTAAGGTTTCTGTAATATATACAGAATTAGCCGTTGATAGAAGCCAGTTACAAAGCCCCAACTGGTATGTGTGAAACCCTGACAGAGGTCAGTTGCATCTGCGCAAAGCATAAAGTGGGAACAACTGTCAAAAACATCCGTTAAAAGCAACTATTAGGGATGCACCGAAATTTCGGCTGCAGAAAGTTTCAGCCGAAAATGGCATTTTTGGCTATTTCGGTTTTCTAGCCTGTTATTTTCGGTAAAATTATTGTGTAGCATGTTTCTAATTTGATGCTAGCCTAGAGCTGCTGTTTAAGTTTATTACTTGACTTACTGTTCTGCATATAATGAGTTTTCTAGGACTATACTTTATTTGGATAATTAGTAAAAAAAAAAAAAACTGTTAAATATGATTGTTACATAAAACTAAATAAAGAATAATACAGTATATTGATATTTATAATTGTTTTAAGTAGGGATGCACCAAAATTTTGGTCGCAGAAACATTTTGGCCGAAAATGGCATTATTGCTTGCCTGTTTTTTTTTTCTTTTTCTTGGTAACATTATTGTGTGGCATATTATTGTTTTAAGATATTTTTGTCCAATTTTAGTGTGTTACTTTCAATAAAAGTGTGGGATTTTTTTTATGGGTTCTAATTATGCAAAAAAAAAAATAAAAAAATTAATTTGAAAAAATACATTTTCGGTATCAGTTTCAGTTTTCGGCCAAGTGCATCCCGGATTTTCGGATTTGGTTTCGGTCCAGAATTTCCATTTCGGTGCATCACTAACTAATATTATAGACTTGTGATGGAAACCCAAGTATAGCCAGCCACAAATAACTTGTTAACACTCATTGGCTCCACAAACAAAACAAATCTTATGACTGGGTGAGTGGATAAAGGAGTAAGGATTATGGATATATAGAGAAAATATTCTGTTGGGACGAAAAAGTACAGCAAAGACAAAATGACAAAAAGGGACAGTAACGTCACCTTCCAGCTAGCATGTTCACTTCTTTAACTCGTTTTAATTTGCAACTTCTGAGTTTCCAAATAAATGTCACAAACTGAGCTATATCCAGCATTTTACTGCCCAAACTAAAGGTAAAAGGGAATCTTGAGAAAGGGAATTAGTTGCATTAGATTTCATTTTACAAGAAAAAGAGGCAAAGGGGGTAAAGGTTTCATTTGAGTTTTAAGATGCAGACAGCTGTAGGACTTGAAATAATGCATTAAACTTAAAAAGGCATACATTATTGCAGACTGCTGAGTTTTAATAATTTCAACAAATCATTCTGCATCCTCTCCCTTTGAAATTTCCAAACAAGTCACAATGAAATATGAAGACTGCAAAATTAGTTCTTAGGTCAAGACTTTAAAAATCCTGAGTGGCTTAGTGTGTATTTATATTAAAGTAAAATGAATACATAGTGGCTTCTAGTAGGGGGATTTTGGTAATACAAGTGCACCTGGGTTTTAGATCTCTTGCTAAATGAGAGTGTGCAGTGTCCTGTGAATGTAGTTTTTAAGTCAGAAACAAATTGTGAAATAAAGCTCCACCCTCCTCCTAATCATGTGTCTTGTGTGCATTACAGTGTTAAATGATTAGGTGCCTTTAGCATTTAGGAGAAATGTAATAGAAACCATAATACTAGTGAATTGGTATTTAGTAGGTTATGCTTCAAAAACTAATCTCATTGGGCTCGTATCTGGCAAAAGGAAAGCACATTTCGAGTGGAGCGAGAAGTGCAGGTAACAGCAGTGTATTTGCCACAATTAAACAGAGCGGAGAAGTTTTTAGATTGGCAGCAAAGTAATAATTTAAAGGGACACTGAACCCAAATTTTCTCCTTTGTGATTCAGTTAGAGCATGCAATTTTAAGCAACTTTCTAATTTACTCCTATTAGCAAATGTTATTCATTCTCTTGGTTTCTTTATTTGAAAAGCAAGAATGTAAATGTAGATGCCGGCCCATTTTGGTGAACAACCTGGGTTGTTCTTGCTGATTGGTGGATAAATTCATTCACCAATAAACAAGTGCTGTCCAAGGTTCAGATCTTTTTCAAATAAAGATAGCAAGAGAACAAAGAAAAATTTATAATAGGAGTAAATTAGAAAGTTGCTTAAAATGGCATGCTCTATCTGAATCACAAAATAAAAAATTTGGGTCCAGTGTCCCTTTAAAGAGCATTTTGTCCTTGTCTCCTGGAATGTTTTTAAAGTGATGGTAAACTCTCCCCTTTTTAAAATCAGATCTGGAATGTAAGCGCTATTTTAGATGGAGTTTTATTCATCATGTGCAATGAAGATGCGCTATAACTTAGTTATTAATATAGATATGAAATTCAAATACCCCACGTTACACCACCCACTTCAAAAGTCAATTTTCCTGTCAGCTAAATGATTGAATTACTCTCCAATCAATGCTCTAGCTACAACAAAAGTGCCATATGGGGAGAGCGCTGATTGGACAACAATTCAATCTGTTAGCTCACAGAAAATTTGACTTTTGAAGTGGGCAGGGGAGCATGCAGTATTTGAATTTTATATCTATATTAAAAAGCATGTTATACTGCATCTTCATTACAGCTAATGAATTAAACTCCATCTAAAATAGCGCTTACATTCCAGATCTGATTTTAAAAGGGGGAGAGTTTACCATCACTTTAAGTTGTCTTTAAAGTCCAGCAAGGCTACATAATCACTGGGAGTTGCAAATAGGTTGTCCTTCCCTCTACGTGGGTATTAGAAATACAATTCTGGAAGACTACAGGAATTTCTGAAAATGTACAATATATACCAGTATATAAAGCTGCACCATAGAATAAATTACATTGTTGTGTACTACATAAAGATGTAAAAAGGTAGCAGGAAAAGTGAATTATAATTAAGAGGCTGAAAAGTACTTCAAAATTGTATACTCAGGATTTGCATGAAAAAAAAGTCAGCTTTAATGGATGACATTTCAGGGAACTCAAGTCCGTTTCTTTAGATAAAAAATTGACTGTTTTTTGATCTGAAGAAAGGGACTTGCGTAGCCTGAAACAACATCCATTAAAGCTGACTTTTTCATGCAAATCCTGAGTGCAGTAATTGTTGGAACTATTTATTGGCTATATTTGCACCCAGGTAGCTGTACCTGGTGGGATGATTCATTCTAGCTGGAATAGATATAGATATACACACACACATATACACATATATACATATACACACACACACCCCCTTCTAAACCTTTCCAGTGTTACAAAAAGTTTCCCTATAACTACACTTATTACAGACAAATTTTAGTGAGACAGAAAAAGATAAATGAAGTTGATTACATAACAAAATAAAATGTATATGAATAGAAATCAATAGAGCCATCAACAGTTTTTGGAAGGAAGAAATTTGCGTCTCATTAAGTCATCTTGAATCATGCTATTTACCCTGTTTATTTCATGAACAGGAAATGACTAAAGGGAGGAGGGCAAATGAATGGAAGAGGGCTGGACATACAGCATCACTCCATGACTCTCCACCCCAGTTTTTGGCCTGAGAACTACTGCTCAGATGCTTGTGACAAACAGACAGCATGTCAAGTCAAACGTGTCAACTGTACTATCCTCCACCTCAGAAAAGGACCATTTTAGAAATTTTAAGATTATAAACGAAAGAAATGTTCCTGCTGTTAACTCCATAAAACTTTAGCCCTGGATTTTCATCTCTAACAACTACATCTCAATTCAACTGCACTGTAAGATTTTATATATATATATATATATATATATATATATATATATATATATATATATATATATATATATATATATATTTTTTAGATCTGACAGTGACTTGTATCTCACACACTGCAGTAGTAATGACTAGCACCTTACATCGTATATTTGCAATTTTGTAGTACACATTCAAGTTAGTTAGTTACCACCTTAAGACGACATTTATACTAAGCATACACATGTTTAACTGTAGATTTAGGGAAAACGTTATTCACAAAGTGACAATGTAATTTGCTAGTGTGCAACTGTCTGGGTCACACTGATAGTCATTGATACGGTTGTGTGTGATACAAGTCACTGTGACAGATATACATATAAGTGGATGACATTGTTTCACAGCCAGTGGGACAGGAATTGCTAATATATAAAATGATATAAAGGTGCTAGTCATTACTACTACTGTGTGTGTGTGATAAAAGTCACTGTAACAGATATACATATAAGTGGATGACACGGTGTTTCACAGCCAGTGGGACAGGAATTGCTAACATATAATGATATAAGGTGCTAGTCATTACTACTACTGTGTGTGTGTGATACAAGTAACTGACAGATATATATATATATATATATATATATATAACTTGTATCGCACATATCAGTAGCACCGTATGTCATAATAGTAGCAAGTCACATACACACACATATATATATATATATATATGACTTGCTACTATATAATGACATAAGGTACTACACATTGCTGGTATATATTGATAAGCTGCTACAGAATGCGAGCACAGCTGTTTGCCCCAATGTCACCAGGTGACCGTCACTTGTCACCGCACCATAAGGCAGGGGCAGACTGAAGTGAATGGGGTCTCTCCCTCAGCTGTCTCCCACCATCACATGCTGGGCATGCCTCGGGCCTCTCACCTCGTTGAGCTGTCTCTCGGCCTCCTCCCGCAAAGCAGGGTCCATGGTCCCCCGCAGGGACTCGATGATGATGTTAGGGTCCATGTCTGTGGTTGTCAGAGAGCAAGAGGAGCGTCGGCGCTGTGTGTGTCTACCCGCAGTTAGGGACGAGCTGCGCACATGGACCCGCCACACTACAGCCACCGGCGCGAAAGGAAGGAGAGCGCCAAGGCCCCGGATACACCCACCCCCTGTGCTACAGGCCCGTGTCACGTCACTTCCGCTTCAGTATGCAAGGCATCATGGGAACTGTAGTGTGTGCTACAAACTGTCACTGTAGGATTTCTGACGTATGTCAAACGATTCTCCATGTCACCCGTGTTTTGGTTTATTACACATCCGATTCCGTAACATGCTAAGTTATGAACACAATGGGGAAAAGTACATAATTATCAAATATATAATTTAGGTGATATTTCTGGAGCACCCACATTTTCTAAAAGTATAACAAATGCGTATTCACAACACGTTTTTCTTTCGTTTTAATTGCCATATTATTGCTCACTGGCTAAAAATACGACCTCACATTGTGTGAAGAGAAATGGGGAAAATTCAAGAAAACGTTGATATTTTTGAAGACTTTTCATTCTGAGACTGAGACCAAATATGGGGAGTTTAGGTAGAGATATAGATGACAACTACATACATCCCAACTCTCCCTGAAGTTCAGGGAGTTTCCCTGATTCTAATAGCGACCCCCTTATCTCCATGAAACTCCCAAGTACCATGATCCAATGTGGCCCAAATCCAGAAAAGTGTTTCTTTAAGGAATGCTGGGACATTATAGAACCCATGCATCAGTAACCAAAAAGCCCCCACTGGTTTTAATAAAATAAAAACACAAATACCTTATTTACTGCATGTACACTGGAAACAAAGTTTGTTGTATGTGGTTGTCCAATAAAGCTATTTTTTTTTTTTTTAAATATTTATTTTGTGAAAAAGACAGCAATGTAACAACAAATACCAAGTAAATGTCTTAACAATTAGGCATTGAGAAAATAGATTACAAATAATCTGAAAAAGCAAGGATTGAGTTTGCCTTCAATTTTGACAAAAGTAAATGACAAAACAGACATATATTTATAATTACACAATACATTGCTGAATTTTGACTTTTTATCTTATCATAAAAGAAGCAAAAAAAAAAAAAAAAAAGAAACGACAAAGTAAAACAAAACGCGGAGGAGAAAGAAAAAAAAAAAAAAAAAGGATAACATGGCCCCCCGTCTCCTCTCCGACACCCCTACACCACCCAACTACGTGAGGTCATAGTCACCATTCGCAATAGCTGTTTCCATATAGATAGTACCCCTAAAGGGGGCAATTATTTGTTTTTGAATTTCTATGGGGAAGCTGATAATGATGTTTTTCCATTTATGGAAAAATAGTTTAATTTTATATTCTGAATCTATTGACGTGTCCATTTGTTCTAGTACTAATTGGTTTTTAAGTTTTTGTATAAATTCCTTCAAGCTTGGGGCTTTCTGCGCTTTCCAATATTTTAATATCATAAGTCTTCCCGTGATAATTAGGGTATTTAGTTGGCGAGTGTTTTTATATATTGACTCCTCTTGACTTATTAAAAAAAAGATATGCTTAACCTTGAACTGTATATTGCATTTGTTAATTTTGCACGCCCAATTTATAACTTTATACCAGAATTTTTTAATTTTTCTACAACTCCAGAAACAATGTTCTAGGTCTGCATTTGTAGTTTTACATTTCTGGCAGCATGTTGAAGTTTTATCCCATCTGGCCTTTATCTGTGGGGTAATATATGTTCTATTTATAATTTTTGTATGTGATTCTCTCCAGGAAGTGGCAATTGTAGTTCTATCAACCCGGTTAAAGCTTGCTTGAATTTGCTCTGTTGTAGTCTGCCATGTGTCTGCTAGTCTTTGCAAATTATTCTGCCCGGAGATGTTGTTAATAAGTTTATATAAAGTTGAAATATTGTACTTCCCTGCCCGAAAAAGAGTTATGGCAGGTTCTATTTTATCCCAAGTCTCTATTTCTACTCTATTCTGCAGTATTCCTTGTAAATAATGTCGGCATTGTAGAAATGCGTAAAATTCCTTGTTTATTATCTCAAAATCTTGTTGGATTTGGGCAAAGGATTTACATACTCCTAATTCACTATCTATTAGTTGTATAACCTTATTAAGCCCTTTCGATGCCCAATTTTTAAAAATCTTTGAGTTTATTCCTGGTGTAAAATTAGGATTACCTTGGATAGGTAGATATTTGGAGTATGGTACTGCCATGTCTAGCTGTTTAAGTATCCTTTGCCATGTTTTAATCACCATCTGTATGACAGGGAATCCTTTAATCTTATGTGGGCATTTGTCAGGGGGGGTGTGTAGTAAAGCAGTAAGCGAGTATGGGTATGTCAAGGATTCTTCAGTATGTAAGGCTGCGTAATAGTCCGCACCCGTTAGCCAGTCCATCGCTATCTTTCCGATACAACTTGCATTGTAAATCTCTATGTCTGGTAATGCAAAGCCTCCCTCTCTTCTGGGTAATGAGAGCTTTTTATATGCTATTGCCCTTCTTTTCTTGTCCCATAAAAACTGTATGCAGGCTTGTTTAAATGCCTTAAGGTCCTGTTTTTTTATCAAGATCGGTAAGTTTTGCATTAAGTATAATAGTTTAGGGAACAATAACATTTTTATTAAGTTTATTTTACCGGTTAGGGTAAGTTTAAATTTTGCCCATTTTTCCAAGTCATGTTTTATTTTCAAGAAGATTAAGGGGTAGTTAAGGTCGTACCACTCACTGAAGTTGGTCGATAATTTAATACCTAAATACACAAAAAAGTCTTTTGCTTCCTTGAAAGGGAAGGATTGCACAGATTTTATATTTTTATGTAACCAGTAAATTTCTGACTTTGAAGAATTGATTTTATAGCCTGTAAAAGCACTGAAATCTTGAAGCATTTGTATTAAAAGTGGAACATTTTTACTGGTGTTGGAGGTTAATACTAGCAAGTCGTCAGCATAAAGTAATATTGTTATTCTCCTTTTGCCTATCCTAATCCCGTCCAATTCTTTCCTAAGTTGTGTGGCCAAGGGTTCTAGGGCAAGGTTAAATAAATAGGGGGACAATGGGCATCCCTGTCTAACTCCCTTTTGTATAGTGAAATATTTTGACGGGGTATCATTTACAATAACGGCAGCTGTAGCCGACTTGTATATTAGAGAAGTGAATTGGAGAAAAGGGCCCTCGACTCCATACTTCTGTAATGCTGTAAAGAGGTGATCCCAAATGATGGAGTCGAAGGCCTTCTCTGCATCAATTGAGACTATTGCAGCCTCTGGACCTAGTTTGACCCCTCTCTTGTCTGGTTGTTTTTGGTACAAATTAAGTATTAGTTGTAATTTACGGAGATTACGTGTACAACTTCTTCCTGGCATGAAGCCGACTTGATCTTTATGTATTAGAGGGCCACTAAGTTGTTTGATTCTGTGAGCTATTATAGACATCAGTATTTTATAGTCGCTGTTTAGCAACGAGATCGGTCTATACGACCCTACTTCTTCTGGGTTTTTGTTTTTTTTAAGAATCAAAACGACTAGCGATGCAGCAAAGTATTTTGAGCAATTAGTATTTTCAATATAATATTGATTAAACAGAGATGTTAACGATGGGGCAATGTCTTCAGCAAGAATTTTATATAGCTCTGCAGGGAGCTGGTCTGGCCCTGTGGCTTTGTTTGATGCCATTTTTTTAATGGCGTTCATTACTTCAGTAATTGTGATAGGAGAGTTTAATTCATCTAAACAAGCCCGCTCAAGCCTTGGGACCTGGACTTCCCTCCAAAATTTCTTTTTCGCTTGTGTATTAACTGTTGTTTCAGCATAAACTTCCTGGAAATATGAGGAGATGTAATTTTGAATTTCTTTAATATTTGTAATTCGCCCTGTTGTGGTCTTGATGGAGCCAATTGTGACTCTCTTTTTTTGTTGTTTGGTTATATTTGCAAGAAATTTACCGGCTTTCCCTCCATGCCTATAAAAAAAAAGCCTCTTTTTAAGATCATCTTGTGCAGCTTTCTGTGTAAAAAATAACTCTCTCTCTTTTTTAGCTCTTTGGTAAGCTAACCATAATACCCTAGAGGGGTCGCTAATATATGAATTGTATGCATTACGCAATTGTGAGGCCAACTCAGTATCTCTAGCCGTGTATTTGCGTTTTAGGATTACCAGGTATGCTTTGATTTCGCCTCTTATCACCGCTTTAAAAGTCTCCCATAAAATTTCCGTTTTTATATCTGGTGATGCATTGGTTTGTAAAAACTCTACCCATTTTATTCTTAGCTATGTCTTAAATTGTGTGTTGGCCACTAAATACCTGGGGAAAAAGAATCTGCTTAAATTACCTTCTTGTGGGTTTCTTATTTTAAGGTTTAGTGTAATGATGGCATGATCTGAGATAATTATTTCTTGTATTTCAGCCTTCATTTCTAATTTTAACAATTTTTCACTTATTAGAAAATAATCTATCCTAGACATTGTGCGATGTGCATATGATTCACACGTGTATTTTCTTGTGTCTGGGTTTTGCACCCGCCAGATATCTTTAAGACATAGTGGATTACAAAAGCTCTTGTAAATATTAATTTCTTGTTTGCTGTTCCTATTTAGTGATGGTCTCAGTCTGTCCAGGGTGGGGTGCCTGACTATATTAAAATCCCCTGCAATAATCAGGTTGTCTGCAGCAATAGCAATTAACTTGGTCTGCAGGTTTGCCCAGAAAGTTCTATCTATTTTATTAGGGCCATAGATGTTACACACTATTAGACTGGTACCTGCTATCTCCAATTATATAATAAGGTATCTTTCTTCGGGTCTAGCTCTTTTCCTGTAATTTTATATTGAAGCTTTTTATGAAACAGAAATGTCACCCCCTTTTTCCTGTTTACACATGGTGTGCCTATGACTTCCCCCACCCAGTCGGATTTAAGTTTACTCAGCTCAATGTCGTTTAGATGTGTTTCTTGTAGGAGTGCGACGTCTATTTTATGTCTTTTTAATTGTGCTAGTATCTTTTTTCGTTTTTGTGGCGATGTAATACCCCCTACATTCCATGAGGCAAAATTAATAGAATTAATCATTTAACTAAAAAATGGGGTTCATCCCAGCCTGCCTCTTGCATGTTTAAAGCTCTAAGAAGCTTGGTGGCGCAGGGGGGCGAGAAGAGAGAGGGGTAGGGGGGGGCAGAGGAAAAAAAAAAAAAAAAAAAAAGGAACACAAAACAAAAGGGTACGTAGGACCCTGCAGAAAAGAGAAAAATATTTGAGCATCATCTGGTTCTTTCACCTGTACATATTCCAAAGACAGCATGATCTAAGGATTAAAGTTATCTGGCACAGTCATTTTATCTATCACGTTCTCAAAGTAGAATGTCTTTCAGTTTTGCATATTCCCTAACTTCCTCAGGTGTGTGCAGAATCTTATTTTCGCCCTCTGTCAAGATTTTAATTTTAGCAGGGTATATGACCGTGGCTTTTATCCCTGCCTGAATTAGCTTTGTACATAGGGGCGTAATTTCTCTGCGTTTTAATGAGGTCTCTATTGAGTAATCTTGGAACATTAAAATAGATTTGCCTTCCCTTGAAAATGGGGCCTTCTGTCTATATTGTTGCATTAACTTTACCTTGTCTTGGAAGTTAAGAAACCTGGCTATAATTGGTCTACTCTTAGTTGTGCCATCCGGTAATGTTTTTAGTGGGCCTATACGGTGTACTCTTTCAATTACGAAGGGCAACTCGTTAATTGCTATTCCTAATTCCTGTGGAATAATCATTGAGATAAGCTTGTCTAGATCTTGGTTCACACTTGTCTCTGGTATCCCTAGGAATCTCACATTATTCCTACGAGCACGATCTTCTAGGTCATTTATTTGATTTTGTAAATTTGCTATATGTGAACCTTGATCCTTCAATGTTTGATGTTGTACTATATTCGCATCTTCCAAATCGGAGATGCGTTGTTCTGCCTCATTTAGCCTCATTGTGAATTGTTTAATTTCTACCGTTAGATTACTAATATCTGTCTTAATTTGTTCAAACTGTGGTAACATAAGTTCAGCTATCTGCTTCACTATGTCCTGTGGTTCAAAATTAGAGGCATCTGTACTGGTACCTAATAATGGGGTATTTACAATATTATCCATACTAGTTCTGTTTTTTTTTTGGTCTCTTGTTTTGGCCGGCATGTTTGATGGTTGTGTTTTATAATTGGTCATAAACCTCTCCATGTAGAAGAGAGGGTGGGCAAGAGGAGTGCAGGAAAAGTGAACAGGGTGAACAGGGTGCAACGAAAAAGACAAGGGTGCAATGAAAAAGACAAAAAAAGGATTTTTTTCCCCTTTTTTAAAAAGAGGAAAACATGTGTTTGTATTATCTATTTAGGTGTATTAACACTACTGTGAGTGTTTTATCTATATGTGTATATTTGTTTAGTTTTTTTTTTTTTTTTTTTTTTATTTGTTTTTTGGTGTGATTGGGTTGTGGTTCAAGACTATAGTAGTTCTTACAGGTTACAGGAGCTTACCTGTAAATTGTGCAAATTCTTTTACAGGAGTAAGTTTGGCTACTTAGATAGACCTGTAGCTTAAGTGAGACTCTTATCATTTTCAAGCTATTTTGACAAAGGACAGAAAAAAGGTAGAAAGAAAAGGGAGAGAAAAAAAAGAAAAAAAACACAGCAGGGCTATGAGGTCAACAGGGGTTCCCTTTCGAGTGTTATATGCTTTCCCGTTGAATCAATCAGCCAAATAATTAATTAGCCCTTATAGACAACAGGTTATGGGTGTATCCCATGTACCAGTTTTGAAAACTAGCCCTGACTAGTATCAATTTGACATCCTTTGACTAATATTAGTAAACCTGTATAGAACAATATACGTTAACCCTTTTGCATTATCTATCCATTTGTATATACTCTGTATCATGAAGTAAGAAATAATTATAGGGTATTTTGTTATTTTGTGGACATACATTTACCTTATTGAAATACCGTTAACATCAGTCTATAACCATCAGCCTATAACCAATTAACTATGTATAGTCGGTATTTGTTCTGGTACAATTAATAGAGGAACCCTTTCCCGTTTAAGGGGAAGCAGGGAGAAATATTAAGGAGGAATAGGTGTACACAGTATGCAATCTCCTGTATCTAGCAGTGAGGATAACTCAAGTTAACGTATTTACAGTTATTGATAGTAGATCTATATATATTTTTTATTTTTTTTTATGTAACAAGCAAAATTATCCAAATACCAATCGTGTTATCTGTTTACAGTCAGACATTGCCCCTATTATTTATATGCCACTATTCACATCAGGGTGCACAAGCAGATCGCAAGGGGTGGCGTTCTGTACACAGGGGTACGCGTACATGTATTGTGTGAGGACACCACTGATAAGCAGGGTGCAGTGTGGACAAGAAAATCTCACAGCTCTGATTTAATCAGTTCCTTCAGGATTTAGGAATTTTTCAAAATGTTATTGTCCCTGTGAGAAGCAGGCAAGCACAGAAAAAAAAGGACCTTTTTCAGGGACAGTCTCAGTTGTTATTAGGCAGTCAGTCTCCAAGTTATTAGCTGGGTAATAGGGAGTGCAACTGGGCCTGTGCAGTATACTTGTACTGGGCTTTAGACCAACTTTTCCCTCCTTCACCCTTTACAGGACCCTTTACAGGACTGACTTTGCTGGAATTCTCACTTGTGCTCCAACACACTTGAAATCACAGATTTGAGCCCCTCTCAAGATTTCTCTTATTAAACAGTAACAGTACCTTATATGTAGCTTGTAGGTGTGTGAGGCAATAGTCTTGATGAGTTCAGTGACCAAAACTGCGCTCACCTCTCTTGGCCGCTGTATTGGCTCCCCTCTCTGATATCCTTACCAGAGTCCACAAACACGCGGGGGGGATTCCTCTCGGCAAGTGGCTTGTTATGTTGTGAAAAACGCTGTGCGGGTAATCACCTCCGTGCCTCTATCGTCACGGCTCTTGCAGGCTAGGTACGGTTCCAAGGTGCTGTGTTGGCGTTAAACTCACGCCCACCTCTAGCGTCGCTTCCGATGATACTCAGTAGGCCCAGGTGGCGAGCCTCCATACACCTGAGGTATAGGCCGGGTATTGAGCAGGTGAGTCCCAGTGTAGGAACTCTGATGTCCGTGGGCCGGCAACGGAAAAAAATGGCCCCAAGGACTGGGTCTGCTGCTTGCTGGTTCTTGCGGTCTGACTCTTTCCCAACAGAGTCGCAACACGCTGCTGTCTCGCGTGTCTCCGCCCCTTCCGGTCTCTCTAAGCAGTTCTCCTGTGCCTGTTTCCCTCTAAAAATAAAAACACAAATACCTTATTTACTGCATGTACACTGGAAACAAAGTTTGTTGTATGTGGTTGTCCAATAAAGCTATTTTTTTAATGTGACTTTAGTGGGAAGCTACTTTAGTGATAAGTCTCTATCTTATTTAGGGTTTCAAGGTGTCAATAAACCTTAAACATAATCATTTTAATTAAAATTCCATAGTTCCCTTGATAAAACTCATGTGTAGGTCTTTGTTTTCCAGTGTACTCCCTATGCAATAAGCCTGTATTGGCTCAGGCCCAAGCTTGCTTCAGGAACACAATGTGATGCATTATCTCACCCATATGGGGCGCACTTGCAGAGGACAATAGCAAACTGCAGATCTGATGGTGCACTACAAAAAGCAGGGCCCCTCAGTCAATCCCCCTTATTCTCTTCCTGTATTCCCTGTCCCCTGCATGGCCCACCCATGTCCCAACATACAGTGTGTTTAATATAAGGAATAGAACTATAACACCTTATTACACCTTCTCACCCCTCATAACTGTATGGGGCCCTCCAAAGTGCAGAGCTCTGGCAGGTGCCCCACTCACCCGCCCAAAGAGCCAGCCTGACAATCTATATTTACCCAAAAAGTAAAGTATATAAATACAGATGGCCCTCGGTTTACAACGGTTCAATATGCACCGTTTCAGAATAACAACCTTTTTTTTCAGTCATGTGACTGCTATTGAAAAGCATTGAGAAGCAGTGCATTGATTAAAAAAAGCCAGTAGGTGGAGCTGTCCGCTTGTGTTGCAACAAAGATATGCAAGCCAAGCAAGCTGAAATTAATCAGTTTAACCAGACCTGAGCTGAGCTATCGAGCAGATTTCAAAGGAACAAGATCTTCCTGTCTATAAATCAGTCCAGATTAGAATGCACAGAAAGAACTGTTTGCAGAAAAATGCAAGTAAGTCTGTGTTGTGTGATTATTTTATTAGGTTTATAATGCTGTTTAGCAAATGTTTTTGTTCATTTAACTTAGTTTAATTATATATTCTGTTTTGTGTGATTATTTTATTAGGTTTATAATGCTGTTTAGCATTACAGTTCAAAGCTTTAAAAATAATGTATTAGGTGTTACTTATGACAAATTTGAGAGGGGCCTGGAACCTAACTTCCTCACTTCCCATTGACTTACATTATAAACTGTGTTTCAATTTACAACGGTTTCGATTTACAACCATTCCTTCTGGAACCTAACCCTGGCGTAAACTGAGGGCTACTTGTATAATAAAATAAGCATAAAACACCAACACATTGTTCTACAAACACATTACACTTATCTTTATTGTTCTACTGGGAATTATCCTTCTCAGTTATCCTTTGCTTCTAACCTGGGTTGCTATTATTTCTGTGCACCCTTTAGTCGCTTTTAATCTGCATAAAGAGTTAATTATAGAATTGACACAGAATACTCATGGACAGATACTTGATATAAACTAAGGAAAGTGATTTCAGAAGATGCAGAACTCTGTCAGATACATGTCAGGCTTTAGTGACTGTTTAGTAACAAATGTTGGCTCCAGTCACTGTTTACTTAGCACCATATTGAATGGAGTAAGATTGAACATAACAGTACCAAGCTTGGCCCTAACAACTAGTAACAAACAAACTTGTTTTAACTTTATTGTTGTCATACACAACACAACATTTTTTTTTTAATGGTTTAAATATGTTAAAGGGATAGTCTAGTCAAAATGTATCTTTCATGATTCGGATAGAACATGCAATTTTAAGCAACTTTTTAATTTACTCCTATTGTCAAGTTTTCTTTGTTCTTTTGGTAACTTTATTTGAAAAGCAAGAATGTAAGCATAGGAGCCGGCCCATTTTTGGTTCAGCACCTGGGTAGCGCTTTCTGATTGGTGTCTAAATGTAGCCACCAATCAGCAAGCGCTACCCAGGTTCTGAACTAAAAAGTTTAATTTTGACATTTAATAATGTAAAACAAATGTTAAAGTTTGCTGCCAAAGGCTATACTGTGAGCCTTAGTTGTATCAGCAGACACCACATGAATGACATATTGTTATGTGTGTCAGCATTCTGTGTACAGTGATACATACATAGCACTTCTCTGTAACTGGGGCAAGCGTACCAGCATTTACAATAAGTCAGTATAGTAAAAAAATAATAGATCAGAAGTTAAAGCCAGTAGTGTGCTGTGGTGTATAAAATGGCTTATACAAAGCTTAAAGGGACATGATACTTAAACAATTTCTTTGTACCATCTAAAATAGAATATTTCAAAATGTATTATGGCACTTTATATGATCCCATACCGAATAAAAACAATTTAATTTTTTTTTAAATATGAGTAGCTGCTGCTCTTTCTTATAGAACACATTTGAGTACCATGTCCCTTTAAATGGACATGAAAGTCAAAATTAAACTTTGATAATCTAGATAGAGTATGCAATTTTAAGAGACTTTTCAATTGACTTCTATTATGAAATAATTTTTGTTCTCTAGGTATTGTTTTCTGAAGTTCTGCTGGTTATTGGTGGCTTCACACATATGTTACAATGTCATTGGCTCACCAGATGCACTCAGCTAGCTCCCAGTAGTGAATTGCTGCTCTGGATCTGAATTTAACTATGTGTTTAAAAGGACATAAAACACTTTGAGATGGTAATATAAAATAGATAAATAGATATTCATATATATATATATATATATATATATATATATATATATAGTGACTATATTGCCGCTTTGAAAAGGGACACATATGAAAAATACATATTTTAGGGCTGTTTTCAGGGCTGTTTAAAGAAATAGTTTGTATAAGAACCCTGACATATGTATTTTTCATATGTGTCCCTTTTTGAACCGGCAATATGGTCACCATATATATATATATATATATACACGTTTACAGGTGGCCCTCGGTTTACGCCTGTTCCATTTGCGCCGTTTCAGAATAATAACTTTTTTTTTCAGTCATGTGACTGCTATTGAAAAGCAGTGCACTAATTAAAATAGCCAGTAGGTGGAGCTGTCCGCTTGTGTTACAGCAAAGTTATGCAAGCTTAAAGGGACAGTATACACTCATTTTCATATAACTGCATGTAATAGACACTACTATAAAGAATAATATGCACAGATACTGATATAAAAATCCAGTATAAAACTGTTTAAAAACTTACTTATAAGCTGTCACTTTGGCTCTGTTGAAAAGGTAGCTGGAAAGCCCACTGCAAGTGGCAAATAAGACACTCCCCCCCTCCCCCTTCTTTTGCATATGAAAAGACCCTTTACACAAACAGGAGCAAGCTGGAGTAGGTAGTCGAGCGTATTCACATAAAACTTTGGGGCTTGGTTAGGAGTCTGAAAATCAGAGCAATGTTATTTAAAAATAAGCAAAACTATACATTAATTAAAAAAAAAAACTTTATGGGCTATATAAATAGATTATCTACAAAACATTTATGCAAAGAAAAAATGAGTGTATAATGTCCCTTTAACAGGTCTGAAATTAATCTGTGTACACAGAACAGACATTAGCTATTGAGCAACAAGATCTAGCAGGCACTTCCCTATTATCTTCCTGTCCAGCTGCTTGAGGTGAGGGTGCCTAACTGCCTATTGATCACTGCAGATTAAAATGCATAGAATAGGTGCAGACCCAATATTATCTAACATGCTAACAAAGCAGAGAACTGTTTGCAGAAAAATGCAAGTAAAAAAAACATTTTTGTTCATTAAACTTAGTTTGATGATACAGTCTGTTGTGTGATTATTAGCAAATGTTTTTGTTCACTAAACTTAGTTTGATGAGAGTCTGTTGTGTTATTATTTAATTAGGTTTTATAATGCTGTTTAGCATTTAAAGTCTTAATTTCAAAGCTTTAAAAATAATGTATTAGGTGTTACTTATGTCAATTTTGAGAGGGGCCTGGAACCTAACTCCCTCACTTCCCATTGGCTTACATTATAAATTGGGTTTCAATTTACAATGGTTTCAATTTACAACCATTCCTTCTGGAACCTAACCCCGGCGTAAACTGAGGGCTACCTGTATATCTATATACAGTTGTGCTTGTAAGTTTACATACCCTGGCAGAATTTATGATTTCTTGGCCATTTTTCAGAGAATATGAATGATAACACAAAAACTTTTCTTTCACTCATCGTTAGTGTTTGGCTGAAGCCATTTATTATCAATCAACTGTGTTTACTCTTTTTAAATCACAATGACAACACAAACTACCCAAATGACCCTGATCAAAAGTTTACATACCCTGGTGATTTTGGCCTGATAACATGCACACAAGTTGACACAAAGGGG
Source organism: Bombina bombina (assembly GCF_027579735.1). Classification (NCBI taxonomy): domain Eukaryota; kingdom Metazoa; phylum Chordata; class Amphibia; order Anura; family Bombinatoridae; genus Bombina; species Bombina bombina. The sequence continues at coordinate 212,425,789 of NC_069505.1, forward strand.
TTTGAATGGCTATTAAAAGTAACCCTCCTCACCTGTGATCTGTTTTCTTGTAATTAGTGTGTGTGTATAAAAGGTCAATGAGTTTCTGGACTCCTGACAGACCCTTGAATCTTTCATCCAGTGCTGCACTGACGTTTCTGGATTCTGAGTCATGGGAAAAGCAAAAGAATTGTCAAAGGATCTGCGGGAAACGGTAGTTGTACTGTATAAAACAGGAAAGGGATATAAAAAGATATCCAAGGAATTGAAAATGCAAATTAGCAGTGTTCAAACTCTAATCAAGAAGTGGAAAATGAGGGGTTCTGTTGAAACCAAACCACGTATCATGAAACACAGCACTCACTGCACAGCCAGGAACAGGTTTACCAAACCCAGTATTGATATATAGAAACAGAGATCGTTCCAGCTGGTGCAATAAAAGACTTTTATTTATGCAAACAGGGATAAACAAGCGATGTTTCAGGCCCACACTTGGCTTTTTTTCAAGCTTGAAAAAAGGCCAAGTGTGGGCCTGAAACGTCACTTCTTTATCCCTGTTTGCACAAATAAAAGTTTTTTATTGCACCAGCTGGAACGATCTCTGTTTCTAGAAACCAAACCACGGTCAGGTAGACCAACTAAAATTTCAGCCACAACTGCCAGGAAAATTGTTCAGGATGCAAAGACAAACCCCAAATAACTTCAGGTGAAATACAGGACTCTCTGAAACCATGTGGTGTCGCTGTTTCAAGATGCACAATAAGGAGGCACTTGAAGAAAGATGGGCTGCATGGTCGAGTCACCAGAAGAAAGTTATTACTACGCAAATGCCACAATGTATCCCACATACAATATGCCAAACAGCACAGAGACAAGCCTCAAACCTTCTGGCACAAAGTCATTTGGAGTGATGAGACCAAAATTGAGCTTTTTGGCCCCAACCATAAACGCTACATTTGGAGACGAGTCAACAAGGCCTATTATGAAAGGTACACCATTCCTACTGTGAAACATGGAGGTGGATTGCTGATGTTTTGGGGATGTGTGAGCTACAAAGGCACAGGAAAGTTGGTCAGAATTGATGGCAAGATGAATGCAGTATGTTATCAAACAGAACCCCTCATTTTCCACTTCTTGATTAGAGTTTGAACACTGCTGATTTGCATTCTCAATTCCTTGGATATCTTTTTATATCCCTTTCCTGTTTTATACAGTTCAACTACCTTTTCCTACAGATCCTTTGATAATTCTTTTGCTTTCCCCATGACTCAGAATCCAGAAACATCATTGCAGCACTGGATGAAAGATGCAAGGGTCTGTCAGGAGTCCAGAATCTCATTGACCTTTTATACACACACACTAATTACAAGAAAACAGATCACAGGTGAGGATGGTTACCTTTAATAGCCATTCAAACTCCTTTGTGTCAACTTGTATTCATGTTATCAGGCCAAAATCATCAGGGTATGTAAACTTTTGATCACGGTCATTTAGGTAGTTTGTGTTGTCATTATGATTTAAAAAGAGTAAACACAGTTGATTGATAATAAATGGCTTCAGCCAAACACTAACCATGAGTGAAACAAACGTTTTTGTGTTATAATTCATATTCTCTGAGAAATGGCCAAGAAATCATAAATTCTGCCAGGGTATGTAAACTTATGAGCACAACTGTATAATCATCTATATATATATAGGTATAGATATATATTTTACAAAAAATCATCAGATATAGAGAAATATGTATTTATGAATAAATAGAACATATTCTGCTATGTGAAGAACATTGGAAAGTGAAATATTAATATTTCATGTTGGTTAGCACACTTAAGAAAATGCTGTCGGGTTTGAGCGTGAGTAGGGTATTAGTTTTTCTTCCACTTTTCGTGCTCCATTGAATTGTATGGGGGAATACATTAACGTGGTCGCGAAATTGTAACTTTAGCTTTTTGGGCACGTGAGAAAAAACTTTTACTTTCAACTTGTAATATGCATGATATCAAAAGCGCGCAAAAAGTAAAAGTTGAATACAGTTAGAGCGGGAGTAGGAACAATAAATAGCGCTCCACTTGTAATCTAGCCCATAGATCGTAACATCGTAACATTAGTATTGCTAACTCAACAAAACAGGGAAGAGGCCGAAAGATATATTCTTTTGATTCTGACTGGTGTCAAGTACCATGGAAGTAAAAATTTTATATTCATCTCAATTATGCGATGTGATGTAGAGGAATTGTGTGTATTAGTATAGATTATATTCCATGCCTTCTTGTCTAAGGAGATCCCTAACTCGAGGTGCCACTGCAAAGTATATGATGGAAGGGCAGAGGAGTGGGCAGAGTCAAGCAGTCGTTTTGAGAGCGAGAAAGTGCCTCATCGGCGTCAAACATACGTTTTCAAAAGGGGTTGGAACTCTGGTGATATCATTTTTATACTGGGTAGAGTTCATCATTTGCATGCCAGCATCTGTGTATTGTGTTGGAATTGTTCTTTTCATTGTTTACAAATGACTACTTACCTTGGCTTTGTTTAATGGACGTCTGCCTAATTAAGAGAGTGACCCTGGCCGGCATCTGATTTTGGAGTTGTTGTTTGTACTGTTTCCTGTGCATGACCAGTGTCCTTTTTTAAAGTACTGGATTCCATATTTCCTTTTTTGGGATTCTTGACTGACATCTGTGAATGACCATAGCCTAGTTTATCATTCTAACAACATTTCTTGGTGTTTTTTCCTTGACCAATACCATCATTCTCAAGTATCTGTGCTATTAACCTTGTCACTGCAGACGTTGAGAGTCAAATGCAAACTATGATCCAGGTTTTGTCACATTTTGTTTCTATCCAACCCCAACCTGTGGATCCTAAACTAAGACTGACATTTTCAGCATACATTAGCAGTGATAATGAGTGGTACTCACAATAGTTGTAGCATCTCCCTTGATGCTATAGAGGCAGGATGGGATCAATGTAGTCACCCACCAGACTTAATCACAGGCCAGGTGGACACAGATGGAACTCCAGGGAGACTGGTGATCAGGACAGAACCAGGATACAGCAGTGGTCAGGATTATCCAAAAATAATTCCCTCTCAGCCAGAGGGATAAGAAGATAGCAAAAAATGGTAGTGTTCTAATATAAAAATTGTTTTATTAAAATAATAAAAACAGAGCGACGCGTTTCTGGTGATATCATTTTTATACTGGGTAGTGTTCAGAAAGTGGTGTAATTGAGTATGCTTTATCCAGGAGGCAAAAGCACCTCCTAAGATATCCTGCAAGTCTTGGCAGAGTTTTAATTTCCCCTGGTCTAGAAGATTGGTGGCGGGTATAGAATCCAGTAGCTCATAAATAATTTCTGTCTTCCCTTTAAGCTCATATCCTCCCAGAAACTCCATATTATGAGAGATTGGGAAAAGAGGGGATTTTGGAGTAGAGATCCCAGGTGTTGTGATCACTAGCCGATCCCAAGGGGCCGATTTACTAAGCATCAAATGCTGCTCATTCCGAGCTCACCAGAAGGCTTGCCGGAATCAGGAGTTAAGAAGCAGAGATCATAAGACTGCTGCTCCTTAACTCGTCCGCCACCTCTGAGGCTGCTGACATCAATCCGCCCGATCGTGTATGATCAGGTTGATTGACATCCCTGCTAGCGGCCGCGAATGTGCAGGGGGCGGCATTGCACAAGCATTTCACAAGAAATGCTTGTGCAATGATAAATGCGGACAACGTATGCTGTCAGCATTTAGCAATGTCGGACATCATGTCCGCCTGCCGCTTAATAAATTGGCCCCCAAGTTTCAAAAACATGTCTGTATAATAATGAAGTTTTACATGGAAAGGGTCAACAAGTTTTAAAATACCAGCATCAAAGGACCTAGAGAGGGCGATTTCAAGTTTTGTGAGTCTTACGAAACCCACACTTTAGAATCTCTTCTGCTATGCCAATTAAGTATATGTTGGAGTATTAATGAATAATAATACGTTATAACATTTAGAACACCCAAATCCCCGTCTTTTAGTGACTTGTACAGTGGTTTTATTTATTCTTGGTCATATCCGCCCCCAAATGAAAGAATTTATGGAATGCTGGAGCTGCTAGACATAGAATCTAGAAAGAGCTATAGGTATAGTTTTGAGAACATATAATATTTTGAATAGGATTGTCATTTTAATTGACTGGATTTATTTTTTAATGTGTTTCACTGTGTATTTACTGTAAATATTTTAAATTCCAATGTTCAGCTCACACAGTAGAAAATGTTCTTAGTATTTTTAAATATATATTCTTATATACAGTATATCTGTATATATTTATACCTGTATATGTCTATATAGATATGTATGTATAAATATCATATATATATATATATATATATACACATATATATATATATATATATATATATATATATATATATATATATATATATATATATATATATATATATAAAGAACATTTTCTTCTATCCGAAGAACATTAGAATTCAAATTATTTATACCTACCTTTATTTTTAGCAATGTAGGTCTAATGGGTTGTTGGGTTAGAGCACGAGTGATAAGTGTTAGTTTTCTTTTGAACAGTTCTCCATTAAAGTCTATGGGGAGAATTAGTGCGTTGCGATATCCGAAGTACTGAAGTTAGCTTCCATTGGATTTTGCTTGCACGCATAAATTTTACTTTCAAATTGTAACACATGCACTAACTCGCCCGCGTTAGAAGTTTACTTCCAGTGGTTGTGTGCGAGCGAAAGCCCTAAATAGCATGCTACTTGTTATGTGGCACATAGTACCAAAAAATAATTAGCTAGAGGAACCTTTATGGCTTTTACACAAAGCTTAGGAGATATGGTACATACAAAGGTGCATCAGGTCTGAAAGTAAATCCTAGTATAGTAACACCAATTAAGTGGTTATTCCCTGAGCCGAATCACAGCAGAGCGATAGGGAGTGCAGAATAAAAAGTGGCATCTCAAGGTCCTTTCACACGTGGCAAAGCCTCTAAGGTTATAAGAGGTCATGGGAGAACTCGTACTTTAGTCAGACACAAGGAGTTTACTCTAATTTCCATTCTCTCTGTTGTGACCAGCACTACTCTCTTACTCAGAAGACCAAGGGGCAGCACAACTGGTTTCTTCAAGACAACTGTTAACTAATGGGCATTATAGCTCACTTGTTTTTATGTTCACATTATAGCTTTTCTGATGCAACTTATTTGCAAGCTTTATTGTTTTTAAGAATCCATCATTTGCATGCCAGCATCTGTGTATTGTGTTGGAATTGTTCTTTCCATTGTTTACAAATGACTACTTACCTTGGCTATGTTTAATGGACATCTGCCTAATTAAGAGAGTGACCCTGGCAGGCATCTGATTTTGGAGTTGTTGTTTGTACGGTTTCCTGTGCATGACCAGTGTCCTTTTTTTAAAGTACTGGATTCCATATTTACTTTCTCTTGTAAGGTGTATCCAGTCCACGGATCATCCATTACTTGTGGGATATTCTCATTCCCAACAGGAAGTTGCAAGAGGACACCCACAGCAGAGCTGTAATATAGCTCCTCCCCTAACTGTCATAGCCAGTCATTCTCTTGCAACTCTCAACAAGCAAGGACGTTGTAGGAGAGAGTGGTTAAATATAGCTAGTTTATTTTCTTCAATCAAAAGTTTGTTATTTTTAAATAGTACCGGAGTTGTGCTATTTTATCTCAGGCAGTAAATAGAAGAAGAATCTGCCTGAGGTTTCTATGATCTTAGCAGGTTGTAACTAAGATCCATTGCTGTTCTCACATATGTCTGAGGGGATTACACAGATGAGGTAACTTCAGCGAGAGAATGGCGTGCAGTTTATTCTGCTATCAAGTATATGCAGTTATAATTTTTTCTAGAGATGGAAAACACTAGAAAATGCTGCTGATACCGGATTAATGTAAGTTAAGCCTGAATACAGTGATTTAATAGCGACTGGTATCATACTTACTCTCAGGGGTAATACCCTTATAAAATTGCAATATAAAACATTTGCTGGCATGTTTAATCGTTTTTATATATGCTTTGGTGATAAAACTTTATTGGGGCCTAGTTTTTTCCACATGGCTGGCTTAAATTTTGACTAGAAACAATTTCCACTGTTGTAGTATAAAAGTTACAGTTGGTGCAGTTAAAATTACAAACTGTGACATCCAGCTTCCCTCAAAGGCCCTCTGAATGCTATAGGACATCTCTAAAGGGCCCAAAGGCTTTCCAAAGTCGTTTATTGGGTAAGGTAGGGCCACAGCTTGCTGTGGCAGTTGGTTGTGACTGTTAAAAAAACGTCTATTTCGTTTTTTTGATCCGTTTTTTGAACTAAGGGGTTAATCATCCATTTGCAAGTGGGTGCAATGCTCTGTTAGCCTATTATACACACTGTAAAAATTTTGTTTGATTTACTGCATTTTTTCACTGTTTTTCAAATTCTGACAAAATTTGTTTCTCTTAAAGGCACAGTACCGTTTTTTATATTTGCTTGTTAACTTGATTTAAAGTGTTTTCCAAGCTTGCTAGTCTCATTGCTATTCTGTATAAACATGTCTGACATAGAAGAAACTCCTTGTTTATTATGTTTAAAAGCCATGGTGGAACCCCCTCTTAGAATGTTTACCAAATGTACTGATTTCATTTTATGCAATAAAGATCATTTTCTGTCTTTAAAAAATTTATCACCAGAGGAATCTGACGAGGGGGAAGTTATGCCGACTAACTTTCCCCACGTGTCAGACCCTTTGACTCCCGCTTAAGGGACTCACGCTCAAATGGCGCCAAATACATCTAGGGCGCCCATAGCGTTTACTTTACAAGACATGGCGGCAGTCATGGATAATACACTGTCAACGGTATTAGCCAGACTACCTGAACTTAGAGGTAAGCGAGATAGCTCTGGGGTGAGACAAAATGCAGAGCATACTGACGCTTTAAGAACCATGTCTGATACTGCCTCACAATATGCAGAAGCTGAGGAAAAAGAGCTTCATTCAGTGGGTGATGTTAATGACTCAGGAAAGATAGAAAATATACAGGTAATAAGGGAGGCGCTAAGAAAAGCCAAAGGTATCAAGCACTTAAAATTTAATAAAAACACATAAGCATACAATAACATATGTATAGGGGACGTCTCCCCAAAACGAAATACTAATAAATAAAAACTAAAATACTAAAAGATGCAATTGATAAAACTTCCACAGATTTAAAACCATATAATTTGTATAGAGCAGTCCCAATCAGTTCGTTTTAGTAGGGTCAGATAGAAATGTCTTTACTCCATATAAAATGTAACTGAGTCTGTGGTCAGCGTCTCACTAGTCAAATACCACCAAGCTGCCAAATTGATAGAGCAATAGCTGCCAAACAGTGTAAGTGGATAATAATATACTTGCAATTCCAAAGTTCTCTTACTGTGTAAGATATCACTTTAGCAGAACATTCAGCCGTGTACTTTACCAGATCCTTATCCGTGAAGTAGATGTCTTTTCCCCTCGCCCGGTATTCACCTCGAGCGGGGCCGACTGAAACTTTCCGGCGTCTGACGTCACTGAAAGATGTTCCGGTTAGGAGAAGAAGCCGATTCCTGCGCTTACTTCTATGACCTGTAGTCACGGTCCTCTCAGATGTGTAGTCTTGTAAACAGGTGCAAAGGTGAATACTTTCTCCAAATAAGTACAGGTTCTGACTTGTGACAAAACAGATTCAATGTGAAGACATTGAATCCGTTTTTGTCACAAGTCAGAACCTGTACTTATTTGGAGAAAGTATTCACCTTTGCACCTGTTTACAAGACTACACATCTGAGAGGACCGTGACTACAGGTCATAGAAGTAAGCGCAGGAATCGGCTTCTTCTCCTAACCGGAACATCTTTCAGTGACGTCAGACGCCGGAAAGTTTCAGTCGGCCCCGCTCGAGGTGAATACCGGGCGAGGGGAAAAGACATCTACTTCACGGATAAGGATCTGGTAAAGTACACGGCTGAATGTTCTGCTAAAGTGATATCTTACACAGTAAGAGAACTTTGGAATTGCAAGTATATTATTATCCACTTACACTGTTTGGCAGCTATTGCTCTATCAATTTGGCAGCTTGGTGGTATTTGACTAGTGAGACGCTGACCACAGACTCAGTTACATTTTATATGGAGTAAAGACATTTCTATCTGACCCTACTAAAACGAACTGATTGGGACTGCTCTATACAAATTATATGGTTTTAAATCTGTGGAAGTTTTATCAATTGCATCTTTTAGTATTTTAGTTTTTATTTATTAGTATTTCGTTTTGGGGAGACGTCCCCTATACATATGTTATTGTATGCTTATGTGTTTTTATTAAATTTTAAGTGCTTGATACCTTTGGCTTTTCTTAGCGCCTCCCTTATTACCTGTATATTTTCTCTCTTATTTTAGACAACTGTAGGGATATTTGTCTTTTTAAGGGGGTGTTTGGTTATCGATTTGGCCTAGCGCACCTTTCTCTCCCCTTTATTTGACTCAGGAAAGATACCTGATTCTAATATTTCTACATTTAAATTTAAGCTTGAACACCTCCGTGTGTTGCTTAGGGAGGTTTTAGCTGCTCTAAATGACTGTGATACCATTGCAGTGCCAGAGAAATTGTGTAGACTGGATAAATACTTTGCAGTGCCGGTGTGTACTGATGTTTTTCCAAATACCTAAAAGGTTTACAGAAATTATTAATAAGGAATGGGATAGACCAGGTGTGCCGTTCTCTTCCCCTCCTATTTTTAGAAAAATGTTTCCAATAGACGCCACCACACGGGACTTATGGCAGACAGTCCCTAAGGTGGAGGGAGCAGTTTCTACTCTAGTAAAGCGTACTACTATCCCTGTCGAGGACAGTTGTGCTTTTTTTTTTATAGATCCAATGGATAAAAAATTAGAGGTTACCTTAAGAAAATATTTATTCAACAAGGTTTTATCCTACAGCCCCTTGCATGCATTGCCCCTGTCACTGCTGCTGCGGCGTACTGGTTTGAGTCTCTGGAAGAGGCTTTACAGGTAGAGACTCCATTGGATGACATACTTGGCAAACTTAGAGCACTTAAGCTAGCCAATTCTTTTATTCTGATGCCATTGTTCATTTGACTAAACTAACGGCTAAGAATTCTGGTTTTGCTATACAGGTGCGCAGAGCGCTATGGCTTAGATCATGGTCAGCTGACGTGACTTCAAAATCTAAGCTACTTAACATTCCCTTCAAGGGGCAGACCCTATTCGGGCCTGGTTGAAGGAGATTATTGCTGATATCACTGGAGGAAAAGGTCATGCCCTTCCTCAGGACAGGTCCAAATCTAGGACCAAACAGTCTAATTTTCGTGCCTTTCAAATCTTCAAGGCAGGTGCGGCATCAACTTCCTCTAATAATAAACAAGAGGGAACTTTTGCTCAATCCAAGACGGTCTGGAGACCAAACCTGACCTGGAAAAAAGGTAAGCAGGTAAAAAAGCCTTCTGCTGCCTCTAAGACAGCATGAAGGAACGGCCCCCTATCCGGGAACGGATCTAGTAGGGGGCAGACTTTCACTCTTTGCCCAGGCGTGGGCAAGAGATGTTCAGGATCCCTGGGCGTTGGAAATTATATCCCAGGGATATCTTCTGGACTTCAAAGCTTCCCCCCCAAAAGGGAGATTTCACCTTTCACAATTATCTGCACACCAGATAAAGAGAGAGGCATTCTTACACTGTGTACGAGACCTCCTAGTTATGGGAGTGATCCATCCAGTTCCAAAGGAGGAACAGGGACAGGGTTTTTACTCAAATCTGTTAGGGGTTCCCAAAAAAGAGGAAACCTTCAGACCAATTTTGGATCTAAAGATCTTAAACAAATTCCTCAAAGTTCCGTCGTTCAAGATGGAAACTATTCGTACCATCCTACCACTGATCCAGGAGGGTCAATATATGACTACAGTGGATCTAAAGGATGCTTATCTTCACATTCCGATACACAAAGATCATCATCGGTTTCTCAGGTTTGCCTTTCAAGACAGGCATTACCAGTTGTAGCTCTTCCCTTGGGATTAGCTACAGCCCCAAGAATCTTTACACAGGTTCTAGGGTCGCTTATGGCGGTCCTAAGGCTGCGGGGCATAGCAGTAGCCCCTTATTTAGACGACATCCTGATACAGGCGTCAAACTTCCAAATTGCCAAGTCTCATACGGACGTAGTACTGGCATTTCTGTGGTCGCATGGGTGGAAAGTGAACGAGGAAAAGAGTTCTCTATCCCCACTCACAAGAGTTTCCTTTCTAGGGACTCTGATAGATTCTGTAGAAATGAAAATTCACCTGACGGAGTCCAGGTTATCAAAGCTTCTAAATTCCTGCCGGGTTCTTCATTCCATTCCGCGCCCTTCGGTGGTTCAGTGTATGGAAGTAATCGGCTTAATGGTAGCAGCAATGGACATAGTGCCGTTTGCACGCTTACATCTCAGACCGCTGCAACTATGCATGCTCAGTCAGTGGAACGGGGATTACACAGATTTGTCCCCTCAACTGAATCTGGACCAAGAGACCAGGGATTCTCTTCTCTGGTGGATATTTCGGGTCCATCTGTCCAAAGGTATGACCTTTCGCAGGCCAGATTGGACAATTGTTACGACAGATGCCAGCCTTCTAGGTTGGGGTGCAGTCTGGAACTCCCTGAAGGCTCAGGGATCGTGGACTCAGGAGGAGTCTCTCCTTCCATTAAATATTCTGGAACTAAGAGCGATATTCAAGGCTCTTCAGGCTTGGCCTCAGTTAGCAACTCTGTGGTACATCAGATTTCAGTCGGACAACATCACTACTGTAGCTTACATCAACCATCGAGAAGTTCCCTAGAGATGTTAGAAGTTTCAAAAATAATTCGCTGGGCAGAGATTCACTCTTGCCACCTATCAGCTATCCATATCCCAGGTGTAGAGCACTGGGAGGCGGATTTTCTAAGTCGTCAGACTTTTCATCCGGGAGAGTGGGAACTCCATCCGGAGGTATTTGCACAACTGATTCATCATTGGGGCAAACCAGAACTGGATCTCATGGCGTCTCGCCAGAACGCCAAGCTTCCGTGTTACGGATCCAGGTCCAGGGATCCCAAGGCGACACTGATAGATGCTCTAGCAGCGCCCTGGTCTTTCAACCTGGCTTATGTGTTTCCACCGTTTCCTCTGCTCCCTCGACTGATTGCCAAGATCAAGCCGGAGAGAATCGGTGATTCTGATAGCACCTGCGTGGCCACGCAGGACCTGGTATGCAGATCTAGTGGGCATGTCATCCTTTCCACCATGGTCTCTGCCTCTGAAACAGGACCTTCTACTTCAGGGTCCTTTCAACCATCCAAATCTAATTTCTCTGAGGCTGACTGCCTGGAGATTGAACGCTTGATTTTATCAAAGCGTGGCTTCTCCGAGTCAGTTATTGATACCTTAAGACAGGCACGAAAGCCTGTCACCAGGAAAATTTACCATAAGGTATGGCGTAGATATTTTTATTGGTGTGAATCCAAGGGTTACTCATGGAGTAAGGTCAGGATTGCTAGGATATTATCTTTTCTCCAAGAAGGTTTGGAAAAAGGATTGTCAGCTAGTTAAGCGTCTGGCAGATGTTCCAGACGTTCAGGCATTTTGTCAGGCTTTAGTTAGAATCAAGCCTGTGTTTAAACCTGTTGTTCCACCATGGAGCTTAAACTTGGTTCTTAAGGTTCTTCAAGGAGTTCCGTTTGAACCTCTTCATTCCATAGATATCAAGCTTTTATCTTGGAAAGTTCTTTTTTTGGTAGCTATTTCCTCGGCTCGTAGAGTCTCTGAGCTATCTGCCTTACAATGTGATTCTCCTTATCTGATTTTTCATATGGATAAGGTAGTCCTGCGTACCAAACCTGGGTTCTTACCTAAGGTGGTATCTAACAAGAATATCAATCAAGAGATTGTTGTTCCATCCTTGTGTTACACAATCTGGACGTGGTCCGTGCTTTAAAGTTTTACTTACAAGCTACTAAAGATTTTCGTCAAACATCTGCTTTGTTTGTTGTCTACTCTGGACAGAGGAGAGGTCAAAAGGCTTCGGCAACCTCTTTTTCTTTTTGACTAAGAAGCTTAATCCGCTTTGCCTATGAGACTGCTGGACAGCAGCCTCCTGAAAGGATTACCGCTCATTCCACTAGAGCTGTGGCTTCCACTTGGGGCTTTAAAAATGAGGCTTCTTTTGATCAGATTTGCAAGGCGACGACTTGGTCTTCGCTTCATATTTTTTCAAAATTTTACAAATTTGATACTTTTGCTTCTTCGGAGGCTATATTTGGGAGAAAGGTTTTATGGGCAGTGGTTCCTTCCATTTAAGTTCCTGCCTTGTCCCTCCCTTCATCCGTGTACTTTAGCTTTGGTATTGGTATCCCACAAGTAATGGATGATCCGTGGACTGGATACACCTTACAAGAGAAAACACAATTTATGCTTACCTGATAAATTTATTTCTCTTGTGGTGTATCCAGTCCACGGCCCGCCCTGTCATTTTAAGGCAGGTAATTTTTAAATTTAAACTACAGTAACCACTGCACCCTATGGTTCCTCCTTTCTCGGCTTGTTTTCGGTCGAATGACTGGCTATGACAGTTAGGGGAGGAGCTATATTACAGCTCTGCTGTGGGTGTCCTCTTGCAACTTCCTGTTGGGAATGAGAATATCCCACAAGTAATGGATGATCCGTGGACTGGATACACCACAAGAGAAATAAATTTATCAGGTAAGCATAAATTGTGTTTTTTTGGGATTCTTGACTGACATCTGTGAATGACCATAGCCTAGTTTATCATTCTAACAACATTACGTGGTGTTTATTCCTTGACCAATACCATCATTCTCAGGTATCTGTGCTATTAACCTTGTCACTGCAGAAGTTGAGAGTCAAATGCAAACTATGATCCAGGTTTTGTCTCATTTTGTTTCTATCCAACCCCAACCTGTGGATCCTAAACTAAGACTGACGTTTTCAGCATACATTAGCAGTGATAATGGCAACAGCAGTGCATTAGACATAAGATTCAACCCTTGCAGTAATGTCAATTTTTTTTCTTACACCATAGTGGAATGTCAAGAACATTTAAAGGGATATACCGTAAACCTCACATTTTTCTTTCTAATTTAGTTCTATTATCATATTTTCTTTGTTTTCTTGTTATCCTTTGTTGAAAACATGGAAGGTAGCTCAGGAGAATACACGTGTCTGCAGTACTTTATAGCAGTAGTTGTGCAAGAATGTTATACATTAGCAAGAGCACTAGATGGCAGCACTTTTTCCTGTCATGTAGTGCTCCAGACATGTGCACTTCATTGCTCCTGAAGGTGTTTTTATAGGCAAGTGTTTTACAGCGCTTGTGCCTTTATTATTGAACTTCTAAACAGGATCACACCTTTGTGACTGAGAGTTCAATAATGACCAAAAGGCCATTTTGTGGCTTTATCAAGTGCCTTGAGTTGTTGAATTTGAAAAGGCAAAACTGGTCTTGAAAAGGTGTTGAAAAATCTCTTGACAATGGAATGTGGTCAGCTCTTTTTTTTCTGAGCTAAAAACACAATAGTGGGTGCAGGAAATAGCCAAAAACGTATCTAATAAAAAGTGGCCTTTTTTGACAGAAAAAGAGCTGAAAAGACCTCAGCCAATAGCTTGTGATTGATTTTACTGTGTTCCTCCACTTCATATCTGCAGGGACAGCATGGGAAACTTCATAAAACATCATTGTAGTATTTATAATGTTCCTTAAACGATCAAACTGACTTTGACCGTTACAAAGTATACTCAGTGACCAAGTATTATCTGTGCACCTCTCGGTTTTTATACCTGAAGGGACAGTGTACTTGATTAGTTTTATTGTTTAAAAAGATAGATAACGCCTTTACTACCCATTCCCCAGCTTTGTATAAGCAGTTTTGTTATATTAATACACTATATAACCTTTAAATCTCTAAATCTCTGCCTGTTGAGATGGGAGAATGGGGAACTCCAGATGCAGTGCTATGGGACCAACAATCCCTCAATAAAACATATAGACCCCCCACTACTGATACCACAATATACATATGGAACAAATTAGTCAAAGGCATGAAACTACTCTCAGACCACTCCACACTAATACCAATTAGATACCTATTAAACGAGGACTATCGGAAACTAGTGAGCAAGTGGGAGAACAAAGGATTATATAGAGTAGCAGATCTTTTAGAAAATGGAAAGATACTAACATTCTCACAACTACAGAATAAATTAGACTTTCACAAACTCCATTGGTACCTGTACCTTCAGATTATTTTTTTTTATACAAAGCTTTCTTAGGAAAACTCCTAGCCACACATCCACAACTGTGGAAATCTTAAGCAGCTCACCAAACAGACAGAAACAAGCCATCTCCAGATTATATACCACTATACAGAATTTACCGAATAACCCTAAAACTTCTATTATGATCAACTGGGAAAGGATTTAGGAATAACACTATAGAGAGATAAAAACAGAGAAGCACTCAACATGGGAACAAACAACAGCATAATAGCTTGTTCTATAGCCTCTTTTTGATCAACATGTGCCTTTCAAGGCCGAATCGATCGTCTGGGGTTGCTTTGTTCCTTGTTCAGAGAGGAATTGCCTGGTATTTCGGAGCTGGACTGACCTATTGAGCTGGTTGTTCGTTCCTGTGAGTGCACTTCTTTCTGTGTGTATTAAGTCTCCCTAAGAAAGGGAAAAAGGGGCAACCAGACGTGGACTCCTTGCTCAGTGTGCTTAGAGGAATATGGCTACACCTCACTGATGAGGCCCAAGGAAGGCCGAAACAATCGTCTGGGGTTGCTGTGTTCCGTGTTCAGAGAGGAATTGCCTGGTATTTTTTTTTTTTAAGTAATTTTTATTGAAGATATATCAAAGCAAGGTGATAACATTACAACAATAAACATTAAGTTCGAATATCATCTAACGATCGAACATATCTCAAAAGAATAATAGAGATCAATTATGCATCTCTTTGGAATGTCAGGGTAAGCATTTGTATAGTACATATGTTAACTAATATGTCCGCACGTTTGACCTTTGAAACATTCTCTGTTAGGTAACCATATTGCTTACAATATGCTATGCATCAAATTACTGAACTAACTCAAAATATGTAAGTTATATAACTTTGAGGGAACAGAGATATGATGATAAATACTAGAGTCAGTTTTTACACCACAACAAATATTATAAAAACCTTTAATAGCGAACTCAAATTGTAGTATGTTATCCAGGCGGGATAAGGGGTAAGGGTGTGGGGGGGGAGGGGGAGGGAAAGGGATGCATCCTGAAGTGGAGAGGGAAAGGGAGGAAGAGGAGAGAGGGGTCAGAATAGGGGACATGAGGATCCGCTAGAGTCTGGTCTATCGAGAAGGCGGGGAAGACATAATTAAGTACAGTATATTCACCTAGGGTTTTCCTGGTAATGGAACCATGGTTCCCATATAGCCCAATACAGGTCCTCCCCATTCTTGAATAGAAACTTTTTTCCATTTCAGCAAAGTATTTAATAATATGAACTACCTCAGTTATGTCTGGGGGAGATGTTTGTTTCCAGGCTCTTGCTATGGTGAGTTTCATAGCCGCGAATAGGAAGATGATCAATTTAGATCTCACAGAGGGTATAGATTTTGGGAAGAGATGAAGGAGAGCTATCTATGGTTTGGGTGGTAATGATAGTCCCATTTCTTTACATATGTGAAATACTTTATTCCAACATGGTGTTAGGGCTGGGCAGCTCCACCAAACATGCAGGTCAGTTCCTCTTTCGCCACACCAGCGCCAGCACAGGGGGGAAGAAAGTGGAAATATCTGTGATAGTCTGGCAGGCGTGTAGTACCACCTGAGGAGGATTTTCATATGGGATTCAATCGGATTTGCACAGTGTAAAGTTTTCTTAGTCAATGTTATGGCTTTGTGTAGGTTCTCATCAGTAATGGTTATAGACAGGTCATATTCCCAGGCTTTGAGTTGCCAAATTCTGTCAGAGTTTGATGATTTCTGGATTAGATTGTAATGTGTGGATATAGTCTTGGGGAGTCTTGTTTTTAATTTCCATAATTTTTCCCAAGTAGTCAAAGGTCTGTCGTTTGTTTTAGGGAAGCCCCATGATAGTAAGAAATTATATAACCTGGTGTATTCAAACATGGCCCAAGGAGGCGGATCTTGTATTAGAGAGTCTAATCTCTGTGGCGGCGCAAGTGTCCCTGAAAGGTAAAGCTGAGTAACATGTTGAATGTTCCATTTTTTCCACTGTGAAGAATGCATGTCTGGAAGAGCCACCAGTAGGCTAGGAAATTAATGCATCGGAGATGGATGTGGCGCTATTTCCGAGAGATGTCTAATAGTGTGCCATATTCTCAAATTATCTTTTATAATGGGATTACCGAATCCCAAATCATCCAGACAGTGAACTGGGATCCAGAGAAGGCCCTCCAGTCCCACTCCGGGGGGTAATTCTGAAGATTCCGCGTCTCTCCACCTCTGTGGTTGTCCTCTCTCTGCCCAGGCAGATATGTGAGTTAATCTGGCAGCCTCATAGTATCCCTGTATATTGGGCATGGCGACCCCGCCTTTCTCAAACTGCCTCTGTAATATTTTTGAGGCTATGCGGGGTCTGGAAGATCCCCATATATATCTTAGACATATAGATTGGAGCCCGCAGATCAGTTTCTTAGGGACGTTAAGAGGTAAACATCTAAAGTAATAGAGTATCTTGGGAAGGATAGTCATTTTAAGAGATGAAATGCGACCTAACCAGGAGACTTCCTTGAAAGTCCAAGATTTAAGCAGTGTGGAGATCTCTTGAAATATACTATTGTAATTTTTATGAACTACTATTTTGGGGTCAGGACCTAATTGAACACCTAGGTGCCTGATGGTTTCTAGTGACCACTGGAAGGAATAGGTTGATTTCATAACCTCCAATTCAAATAGTGGGATACATATAGGTAATGCTTCGGTTTTTAAAATATTAATTTTATAATAGCTATATTTTCCAAAGTCCGCTAAAATGTCAAATAGTACAGGTAAAGAACCGAATGGATTAGTCAGGAAGAGAGTTACATCATCAGCGAAGAGAGCAATCTTCTCTCCTCCCATTGTACCCCTCGAACCATCGGGGAGAGTCGTATGGATTGCGCCAAAGGCTCAATTGCCAAAACAAAGATCAGGGGCGACAGCGGGCAGCCCTGTCTAGTGCCATTGGTAATGGGGAACTCCGAAAGAGGAAAATCCCAGTCCCTTGACAACAGCCTAAGGGCTCACATAGAGTGCCTTAATAGCTGTTACAACCTCACATGGGAACCCAAATTGCGATAGGACCTACCATAAATATTCCCATCTGACCCTGTCAAATGCCTTCTCTGCGTCTAAAGACAGGGCCAGCATGGGACATCGAAGTCTAGTAGCTTCCGAGAAAACATTAAGGACTCTCCGGGTGTTGTTAGGACCCTCTCTACCAAACGTAAATCCCACCTGATCAGGGTGTATAATTTTCAGAAGGATTAGTTTAAGGCGGTTTGCCCATATTTTTGCGTATAATTTGGCATCTGCATTTATTAACGAAATTGGTCTGTAGCTGCTGCATTGTGACAGATCTTTGTCAGGTTTAGGGATAGGCAGAATAGTTGCCTGAAGGAATTACTTTCTCCATACGCCCTTTACTCATGCCTCAGTAAATACTTTCAAGAGAAGTTTACATATGTCTGTCTTAAAGAGCTTATAAAAATCTGATGGGAAGCCATCTGGGCCTGGAGCTTTATTATTTTGGGTGTGTTTTATGGCAAACAGGAGTTCAGCTAATGTGAATGGGGCAGTTAGTGTATCCTTGTCTTTGTCTGAGAGGGAGGGTAAGTTTAGTTTATTCAGAAAAGAGGTTATGGAGTGAACCGGGGCCTCAGAATGTGCCATAGAGGATTTAAGGTTATAAAGTTTGGCATAGTATTCTGCAAACATTTCCCCTATTTCTTTAGGGGAATTAGCTACCTTTTGGTCTTTCCTCAATAGTAGAATTCTAGCTGCCGAGGTCCTACCGCGAAGTTTACGGGCTAGTACGGCCGAGGCTTTGTTTCCCTGGTAATACATCAGTTTTTTGAAACGAGAGTATGTTTCTCGTATTCTTTCCATTTCCCTTTCTGTTAATTGGCTTCTAAGTGCTTGGATCTCATCCGCTAGCTGTGGGGAAGGTGAGGATTTGTTAAGGAGCTCTTTATCTCTCAAAGAAGCCACCAGTAACCCCAGAGAAGAACCCTTCTGGGTTCGGTTAGAGGCTTGTTTCTAAATACAGATGCCTTGGATGAATGCTTTTAGCGAGGCCCTAATTATCTGTGGTGACATGTGAGGGGTTTCATTTATAGTGATAAGCTCAGTGATGGAAGCTTGTAGGGATGTTCTGAAGTCTTGGTTGTGTAAAAGTTGTCTGGGGAATTTCCATGTCGGGCTAGATGTTTTAGATAGGTCTGTGGAGAGTGTAAACATTAGGACGTCATGATCTGACCAGGAGCATACCCGAATGCTTGAGGTTACTATTTTGTTAAGAGTCCAGGAGTCAGTGAATAAATAATCCAGTCTGGAGTATGTGTTGTGTGGTCTAGAGAAGTACGTATAATCTTTAGCAGTAGGGTGGAGAGCCCGCCAAATGTCGTATAGATTATATTGGGTTATAAAGTGTCTAAACTTAGAGGCTGTATTTATGGTATAGGTATCCATTTCTTTACCTGCTCTGATTTTTTTGTCAAGCAATGGGTCCCACATCATGTTACAATCTCCGCCTATTACCAAAATTCCTGTTTTAATTGGCTCCACTCTAGACAATAGTTCCTTTAAAAATTTAGTGCCTGGTATTTTAAAGCTGGACTCACCATAATAGGCGGGATCAGACTGATATGCTACAGGAAAGTTCTACTCTGAGAAAAGCATTACTGGGCTAAAAAGAAGCTGCACCCACATGGTAAATCACAATAGAACAGGCAAACAATGGTATTGAGCTGGTTGTTCGTTCCCGTGAGTGCTTCTCTCTCTGTATCTATTTAGTCTCCCTAAGGGAAAAAGAGGCAACCAGACGTGGACTCCTTGCTCAGTGTAATTAGAGGAACATGGCTACACCTCACTGACGAGGCCCAATGAAGTCTGAAACGATCATCTGGGGTTGCTGTGTTCCTTGTTTAGAGCGGAAATGCCTGGTATTGCGGCGCTGGACTTACCGTAATAGGCGGGATCAGACTGATATACTACAGGAAAGTTCTACTCTGTGAAAAGCATTACTGGGCTAAAAAGAAGCTGCACCCACGTGGTAAATCGCCATAGAACAGGCTAAAAATGGTATTGAGCTGGTTGTTCGTTCCTGTGAGTGCACTTCTTTCTGTGTGCATTAAGTCACACTAGAGAGAGAGGCTTGAGATCATACTACATAGCTTACACTTATACATGCAGATACACACACACTACACAGCATACACTTATACATACATATACACACACAATACATATCTTACACTGATGCATGCAGATACACACACACACTACATAGCTTACACTTATACATGCAGATACACACACTACATAGCATACACTTATACATGCAGAAGCACACACACACACTTATACATACAGATACACAGACACTACATCATATTTGCATATCTGTAATTCATTGTATGGGGTCCCAGGGTTGGCAAGCACATTAGCTTAACTCAAACACCATTCCTTTTCCACAGGGAATCTAACAGGTATCTAACAAAGGGAATCTAACAGGTATCTAACCCTGGGGAAGAAAAACCAGCTGCTTCTAAGTATGGGCCCAATAGAAAGCCCAATATAATTTTTTTTATTTTTTTTAAATGCACTGGGCAATGTAGGACAGATGACAGGCAATCCGGGACAGCAGGACAGACCCCTAAAATCAGGACTGTACCGCGAAAATCGGGACAGTAAGGGGGTAGTCATACACATCAAATCAATTCATTGGTAAATATAGCTTCAAAAGAGCTACAGACAAACCTGTGTTTTACACTCACACACAGCTGAAATTCTAAAAATAATCACGCAAAAAATATTTTAAAAAACGTTTTCATAGTGAGATCATTGATTTGAATTTAAAAAATATGTATGAGTCACTTTTAGGTGAGTACATCAGAAAATACGGAAATTTTCACCCCCATTTTATCATTTTGTACTTCAAGAAACTAATATGGAACCAAGGCAATGGGGCTTATTTATCAAGCTCCGGATGGAGCTTGAGGGCCCATGTTTCTGGCAAGCCTGCAGGCTCGCCAGAAACAGCAGTTATGAAGCAGCGGTCTAAAGACCACTGCTCCATAACCCTGTCCGCCTGCTCTGAGCAGGCGGAAACACATCGCCAAAAATCAACCTGATCGAGTACGATCGGGTTGATTGACACCTCCCTGCTGGTTGGCCGCGAATCTGCAGGGGGCGGCGTTGCACCAGCAGCTCACAAGAGTTGCTGGTGCAATACTGAATACGGAGAGCGTATTGCTCTCTGCATTCAGCGAGGTCTGGCGGACCTGATCCACACTGTCGGATCAGGTCCGCCAGACCTTTGATAAATATCCCCCAATGTGTGCTTCTCTGTAAGATCAAGATGATATTGTGCATTCAATAATTTCATTATATGTTATGTAAAGAGTCAATAACATCATATTGAGATTGTTTATTTAACAAAACATTAAAATAAATATACAATAGTAGAAATGCTTTGTCATATATTTAAGAATAGGCTATACTAGTGATATGGCATATTTACCAGGAAATACCCGTTCACTCATCTGTGCACAAGCTTCCTGTTAAGAATGTACACACCAAATATAATATCATTCTGTGTCATTTATGTGAATTACAGCTTATGGTATTGCACCTCTTCCTAAAATCCCTCTTTTGGAGGAACAGCCCGTCTTGTAAGTAAAACTTATTTCTGTTGCTTTTTATCAAACTGACTTATAACTTGTGGTTTTGTACTTGAGGCACAGCAAGACTATACAGTCCAATGGATCAGCAATGAGTAAAAAAAAAAACATCATGGAAGAGCAGATTTATCACGGCCCAAATGGGGCTGTATTCACCTGTTTCCGCATGAGCCTTCAGGCTTGCCGGAAACAGGAGTTAAGAAGCAGCACTGCTCCTTAACTCGTCCACTACCTCTGAGGCGGCGGACAGCAATCCGCCTGATCGCATACGATCGGGTTGATTGACACCCCCTGCTAGCGGCCGGTTGGCCGTGAATGTGCAGGGGGCGGCATTGCACAAACATTTCTAGTGAAATGCTTGTGCAATGATAAATGCCGACAGCGTATGCTGTCAGAATTTATCGATGTGCGGTGAACATGATCCGCTACAGCGGATCATGTGTTTTGCACTTTGTTAAATGGGCTCCATAGAATGAGTTACTTGGTCTACCCTGCTAAAGCTACCCCTGTAGAAGTAAAGTTGGAAAGCCTAACTAAGGATGACCAGAGACCCTAGTAGTCAAGGTTCAGGAGGTTTTGATGGCATAACTCACATCTGGCACAAAACTGGCTGCATGTTGTCAATGTTATGATTTTTTTTTTTAATTAAAGCAGCAAATGGTTACACATACTGGGAAATAGAAAGCAATGAATCCTAAGTCAATGGCATGGCTTAATGGGGAAAACATTTAACATAACTATTTACAAAATACTGCAAGAGGTAGGGCCATGCCATGAACGTAGGAGCATTACATGATGCACAGGGACACTCAGAGAGGAGGAACAGAAAGAGAGTATAGGAAACACAATAGACCTCCCTTTCTGTACCCAAGAGATGGGCAGTGAGAGATAATCGGAATACCTTCTTCTTACATTTGTATAGACTAGTAAGCTTGTATGCTGGACCAGTGTAGCAGGGGATGATCTACAGGTGGTTTGTATCAGATGATCTACAGGTGGTTATCAGGAACATGCCAAAGTAAGAACCAGAAGAGCAGAACCAAAACAATGCATAAAACCCAGGGAACTTACAGCAGGATAAACAGGCTGAGGCTTCCTCTCAAGATTCGACTACAGACAGGATACAAGTCCCGGACCTCTGGCCATGCCAACCTTCTTCATAATTAGTTTACTGATTACCTGAGAGATTAGATGAGCAGGTATTAATTTGCAGTTGATAACACTCCCTTAAATACACCTCTACTAGGAAACCTGAAATTCAAGAGGTCTGCAAGAGAGGAAGTAGGTATGGGTGCTGGCAGTAATCATGCTAAGGGAATCCAACGCCAAGAGTCCTCAGAGCCAGAGAGTCCTCACCAGTTTGAAGTACAGAAGGGCAAAAGGGTATCTGAGAGCTGGGGAAACTAATGACTTGTCACTAGAATAACCGAGCGACTTCTGGAGAACTATATAGGACAGCATGTAATGTCAGCATGACATACATTAATACAATTTGAGATTAGCATGATTGCTAATTCCTCAGAAGAACCTTTAAATTGTAGCATACCTTTTCATGCACGAGTATAGTGTATGTAGCATGTTCCAAAATTAATGTTAATGGGTAGAAGCTGGAGTTAAGGGTGGCTGTAACTGCTCACAGCATTATAGGCCAGAACCCAACCAAGGACATAATACACCTAGACTCATTTGCATTAGCGTGGCCATGACTGTTCCTGTGGTTACCACAGCCGAACCCAGCCTTGGAGACAGCACCTGGGCTAGTTGACATTAACGCGGCCATGCAGCACCCAAGGTCAAGCTGATACGTAAGGTGAGGATAACGCAGACACTGAGCAGGCAAGTTCCCTGTAGCTAGCATTTATCTAACAATCATATTCTTGACAATGCCTCGTCTACACCCATTAAGTGAATTTTTAAAGTGAGTTTCTTACAAATCTCTCAAGCTAAGTGCTTTGTCAAAATGTCAGCTGCAATTCCTTCTGGGCAATACTGTGTCTGGACTAACTTCCTCTGTTTCAGAATTCTTCTTGCTCAACATTTGGTCTCAACTAGCTTCTGCAATTTCTAAATCCATGATCTGATCGAGCTATTGAGCACCATTGCACAATTCTGCTAAGGTGTTGTACTCTGCTACTGTGGAAGAATGGTCCACTGATTCTTGTTTGCAACTAGTCTGATGGGTCTATCTGCATACAATAACAGAAAACCATATGTAGATTTAAAGGGACAGTAAAGTCGCAAGTAGACATTCATGATTTAGACAGAAAATACCATTTTTAACAAGTATCCAATTTATTTATATTATTCAATTTGCTTCCTTCTCTTGTTATTCTTTACTGAAAGGTTTTTCTAGGAAAGCTCAGGAGCAGCAAAGAACCTAAGTGATAGCTGCTAATTAGTGACTGCATATATATAGTAATTGTCATTGGCTCACCCATGTGTTCAGTTAGAAACCAGAGTGCATGACTGCTCCTTCAACAAATTATACCAAGAGAATAAAGCATTTGATAATAGAAATAAATTGGAACGTTGTTTAAAATTGTATGTTCTACCAAAATCATGAAAGAACATTTTTGGGTTTCATGTCCCTTTAAGGTCTTACTTATAAAGCCAGTCTGTGTCTAACTATCCCACTAACCTGCCATGTATTAAAAGGGATAACTTTAGTTTAAGATGAACTGTCTTCTTCAGGTATCTTACCATGCTCTTGACCACAGTCCGGTCTTTTGTTGAGATAGCTCACTTTTTCAACCCAGTATGCAAGGCCGTGCTCCCACTAGGCAAGCTAAGCAGCCGCATAGGGGGTGTACTGCCACCTAGGGCGCAGCCGGCCACAACCTGGGTTCCCAGACTCTCCCAGTATATTGTGCGGATGTTCGCTGGCACACCGTGGACATTGGATACAGCATGAAGCTGTGTCCTGTAGCAGATACCTCTCATGGGAGATCTGTACATTAACCGTTGGCATCCTAAGGTTTTGTTGTGTGATTCCCAGCAGATGTGTTGGCTATCTTTTGCAAGAGGCAGATGTGTTGGCTATCTTTTGCAAGAGCTATGCTTTTTAAGAGAGGTTTGTCATTTTTACTATATTGGACATTTTCATGAAAGAGGAGTGGGATAATTGACATTTATTTATTGCTATGTAATTATTCTGATACCTGCGAGGGACTCAGTGGTACTTCAAAGTTCAGACAAACAAGTCCTCATAAAGAAGTTCCCTATTCTGTTTGGGGTACTGTACGTATGTAAATATATATACAAATCAAGGTTTGCATGGCATTCTCTCTAGTTCTTCACTGGAAACATTTCTTTTGCCTATATATACACATGTTCAACTGTATCATTTTGATAACGTTGTCTGTCATATGCTGTTTTCTTTACGACCCAACAGAGACCTATATATTATACATGAATTTTATGTGTTTCTTCTTTTCCTTCTAAGTTCTGGTAATATAGAAATGAGAGGTCTGAAACTGTGGACTGAAAGAAACTATACTGAGGTCTATGTTGTCATAGACCTCCGCCCCTTTTTTTGTACCTCCTGTATCTTGAAAACCCAATACAAATTACTTTTGAAAATCCAGTTTAGTTCTTGTTTATCCTTTGCTAAAATGCAGCTTATTTACACAAGAGAATATTTCATAGGTCCAGGACTGAGCACTTACCTTGAGCACTACATGTAGGCAATGTTTAAAACGTGTTCATACTAATGAACTTACCTCATTATGCTTCATGGAAAGGGGTTAAGTTTTAGTTGTATACTGATGTAAACAGATTTCACACTGCTTTTGTTTGTATAATGGGTCTTTTCATATGCAGGGGAGGGGGGGGGTGGTTCTGCTATCAGCCCCTTTCAGTGGGTGTCCCAGGCTTATCTCATTAAAAGTGCTAAACTGGGAACTTCTAAGTTTTTAAAAGGTTTACACTGGATGTTTAGATCAGTATCTGTGCATATTCTTCTTTATAGTAGTGTCTATTACATGCAGTTAAATGAAAATTGGTGTATACTGTCCCTTTGATCAGGTGTATCGTTTGGAGACCAGTAAGTATAGATATGTGGGATGTCTGCAAGTACAGCTAATGTGTAATAGCAGTGTTCATTCTCCTTTGCAGGAGCCTTTATCTAAGCCATGTTACAGCAGTATATCATAACTTGCACACCAACAGTAGTGGACATATATACATGGATAACTGCTTGGGTGGATTCTATCTGTTGGTTTAGTGAATAGACCTGTCAGTGTCTCATTTTATAGCACTTATTCTTGAAAATTAAAAGAAATGTAGCAGTTTCATGTTTTGTTGCTTTAATTATTATTATTTTTGTATGGTGGGGGCACAAGTAGCTGGTCTTGCCTAGGGCGCAAAATAGTCTAGCACCGGCCCTGCCAGTATGACAAATGTAGATGCACTGTCTGGCTTACAGACCATGGGGTTTATGAAGCAGGGGATGCTGCTTCCGACCCACTCTGCTTCTGGTCCGCCTGAAGCGGAAGTTAAGAAGCAGCGGTCCTAAGACCGCTGCTCCTTAACTCATCCGCCACCTCTGAGGCGGCGGACAGCAATCAGCCCAATCAAATACGATCAGGTTGATTGACACCCCCTGCTAGTGGCCGATTGGCCGTGAATCTGCAGGGGGCGGTATATCGGATCACCTACATAACACCTTGCCTATTGCTGTTGTGTAGATTATTACTTGGCAACAGCTCACTCTCATCACACTGTGTAAGGAATTTTGTACACATGGGTTTTGCTACAGAATGGGCTTCATCAAAATTTAATATATTCTATCAATTTCATAATTGTCTGCTTTTCAGAGAGAGAAACTCCTTATTGCAATGATCCCTGTATGGTCCTGTTTGCTTTCATTACACATGATCACATTATGTACATGAACTAGAACATAAATCACTCTTCATTACTTGCTCCTAAACAAGTATGGGTCGGCTTGACTTTGTGCCAAGTTTTGCTGTTTAAGGCCTAGATTACGAGTTTTGCGTTAGAGGCTGTGCGGTGCTAGCGAGCAGTTTTCCCTCACCGCTCACTTACATGCAGCGCTGGTATTACGAGTTTTCAGAAACCCTTCGTTAAAAGACAAGAAGTGAGCGTTGAGCAAAATTTTGCTCATTACCGAACTCCAATACCAGCACTGCTTAAGTCAGCAGTGAGCTGGTTGAACATGCTCATGCACGATTTCCCCATAGGAATCAACGGGGAGAGCCGGCTGAAAAAAGTCTAACCCCTGCAAAAAAGCAACGTAAAGCTCCCTAACGCAGCCCCATTGATTCCTATGGGGAAATAAAATTTATGTTTACACCTAAAACCTTAACATGAACCCCGAGTCTAAACACCCCTAATCTTACACTTATTAACCCCTAATCTGCCACCCCCGACATCGCCGACACCTACATTATATTATTAACCCCTAATTTGCCACTCCGGACACCGCCGCCACCTACATTATAGTTATGAACCCCTAATCTGCTGCCCCCAACATCGCCGACACCTACATTGTATTTATTAACCCCTAATCTGCTGCCCCAATTTTGCCGCAACCTACCTACATTTATTAACCCCTAATCTGCCGCCCCCAACGTCGCCGCCACTATATTAAAGTTACTAACCCCTAAATCTTAGTCTAACCCTAACCCTAACACCCCCTAACTTAAATATAATTACAATAAATCTAAATAAATATTACTATCATTAACTAAATTATTCCTATTTAAAACTAAATACTTACCAATAAAATAAACCCTAAACTAGCTACAATATAACTAATAGTTACATTGTAGCTAGCTAAGGGTTTATTTTTATTTTACAGGCAAGTTTGTATTTATTTTAACTAGGTACAATAGTTATTAAATAGTTATTAACTATTTAATAACTACCTGGCTAAAATAAAGACACATTTACCTGTAAAATAAAACCTAACCTAAGTTACACTAACACATAACACTACACTATAATTAAATAAATTAACTAAATTAAATACAATTACCTAAATTAAATTAGCTAAAGAACAAAAGAAACACAACACTAAATTACAGAAAATAATAAACAAATTACAGATATTTAAACTAATTACACCTAATCTAATAGCCCTATTAAAATAAAAAAAAGCTCCCCCCCCCAAAATAAAAAAAACCCTAGCCTAAACTAAACTAAACTACCAATAGCCCTTAAAAGGTCCTTTTGCGGGGCATTGCCCCAAAGTAATCAGCTCTTTTACCTGTAAAAAAATACAAACAACCCCCCCAACAGTAAAACCCACCACCCACACAACCAACCCCCCAAATAAAATACTATCTAAAAAAACCTAAGCTCCCCATTGCCCTGAAAAGGATATTTGTATGGGCATTGCCCTTAAAAGGGCAGTTAGCTCTTTTTCCGCCCAAACCCTAACCTAAAAATAAAACCCACCCAATACACCCTTAAAAAAAAACTAACACTAACCCCTGAAGATCGACTTACCGGGAGACGTCTTCATCCAAGCCGGGCCATAGTCCTCAACGAAGCCGGGAGAAGTCTTCATCCAAGCAGGGCGAAGTGGTCCTCCAGACGGGCAGAAGTCTTCATCCAGACGGCATCTTCTATCTTCATCCATCCGGCGCGCAGCGGGTCCATCTTCAAGACATCCGACACGGAGCATCCTCTTCATCCGACGACTAAAGCTGAATGAAGGTACCTTTAAGTGACGTCATCCAGGATGGCGTCCCTTAGATTCCGATTGTCTGATAGAATTCTATCAGCCAATCAGAATTAAGTTAGAAAAAATCCTATTGGCTAATGCAATCAGCCAATAGGATTGAGCTCGCATTCTATTGGCTGATTGGAACAGGGTGAGTTTTATTTTTAGGTTAGGGTTTGGGCAGAAAAAGAGCTAACTGCCCTTTTAAGGGCAATGCCCATCCAAATGCCCTTTTCAGGGCAATGGGGAGCTTAGGTTTTTTTAGATAGTATTTTATTTGGGGGGTTGGTTATGTGGGTGGTGGGTTTTACTGTTGGGGGGGTTGTTTGTATTTTTTTTTTACAGGTTAAAGAGCTGATTACTTTGGGGCAATGCCCCGCAAAAGGCCCTTTTTAGGGCTATTGGTAGTTTAGTTTAGGCTAGGGTTTTTTTTATTTTGGGGGGCTTTTTTATTTTAATAGGGCTATTAGATTAGGTGTAATTAAATATCTGTAATTTGTTTATTATTTTCTGTAATTTAGTGTTTGTTTGTTTTTTGTACTTTAGCTAATTTAATGTAGGTAATTGTATTTAATTTAGTTAATTTATTTAATTATAGTGTAGTGTTAGGTGTTAGTGTAACTTAGGTTAGGTTTTATTTTACAGGTAAATTTGTCTTTATTTTAGCTAGGTAGTTATTAAATAGTTAATAACTATTTAATAACTATTCTACCTAGTTAAAATAAATACAAACTTGCCTGTAAAATAAAAATAAACCCTAAGCTAGCTACAATGTAACTATTAGTTATATTGTAGCTAGCTTAGGGTTTATTTTATAGGTAAGTATTTAGTTTCAAATAGGAATAATTTAGTTAATGATAGAAATATTTATTTAGATTTATTGTAATTATATTTAAGTTAGGGGGTGTTAGGGTTAGACTAAGATTTAGGGGTTAATAACTTTAATATAGTGGTAGCGACATTGGGGGTGGCAGATTAGGGGTTAATAAATGTAGGTAGGTGGCGGCGATGTTAGGGATGGCAGATTAGGGGTTAATAATATTTAACTAATGTTTGCGAGGCAGGAGTGCGGCGGTTTAGGGGTTAATATGTTTATTATAGTGGCGGCGACGTTGGGGCGGCAGATTAGGGGTTAAAACTGTAGGTAGGTTGCGGCGACATTGGGGGCGGCAGATTAGGAGTTAATAAATATAATGTAGGTGTCGGCGATGTTGGGGGCAGGAGATTAGGGGTTCATAAATATAGCGGCAGATTAGGGGTTAAAAATTTTATTATAGTGTTTGCGATGCGGGAGGGCCTCGGTTTAGTGGTTAATAGGTAGTTTATGGGTGTTCGTGTACTTTTTAGCACTTTAGTTATGAGTTTTATGTTACGGCGTTGTACCATACAACTTTTAACTACTGACTTTTAAATGCATTAGGGATCTTGACAGGGTAGGCTGTACCGCTCACTTTTTAGCCTCCCAGGACAGCGCTATGGAAGTCCCATAGAAAAAAGACTTTACGAAGTTTACGTAAGTCGTTTTGCGGTAAGGCCAAAGAAGTAAGCGGTGACCCTAAACCTTCAAGACTCGTAATACCAGTGGGCGTAAAAAAGCAGTGTTAGGACCTCTTAATGCTGCTTTTTTACCCTAATGCACAACTCATAATCTAGCCATAAGTATTTCACTTTAATTCTAGGCTCTTGTAGCCTATTTTAAATGGACATGAAACTTTTTTTTTCTTTCTTTAAAGGGTCAGGAAACCCCAAAAAATTATTTCATGAATTGAACATACAATTTTAAATAACTTTCCAATTTACTTAAATTATCAAATTTGCTTCATTATCTTGTTATAGTTTGCTGAAGGAACATCATTGCACTACTGGCAGCTAGCTGAAAACATCTAGTTAGCCAATCACAAGAGACATCCCGCTCAGATATGATTGGGATGATTGACACCCCCATGCTAGCGGCTGATTGGCCGCAAATGTACAGGGTGTGGCATTGCACAAGCATTTCTTGTGGAATGCTTGTCCAGTGTTAAATGCTGACAGCGTATGCTGTCGACATTTAGCAATGCAGGGCGGATATGATTCGCTATAGCAAATCATGTCAACCCGGGGTTTAATAAATTGACCCCCATATCTTTGCGTTTTCCTCATAAATATATATGTATATGCTTATATACCTATATATTTATGTGTTAATATGTGTATAGACACATATAAACACACATATATATATATATGTATGTATTCATATACTTATATATTTATATTTGCTGCCCATCGCTGCGCTACTTAGCCCCTTCACTGTGCTAGTTCTCATACCTTGTGGTAGATTTGGAGGAAGAAAAAAACACAGCGCATCCGCGATTCACAGTAGCGTTTATTCAGGAGACAGTAACATATACAAAGACACACTTACAAGTTTATAGTGCGAGAGAAGCACTTAGCCCACTGGCTTGATGATAACGCCCGTTTGCAGTTATAGAGGGGATCCCAAACACGCCGACCTGCAGCAGCTGGTATCACACTCCTTACTACGGCTTTAAAGTGACAGCCTTCTCACTATTAAAAACAGTCCTGTTGATTCTTGTAGGTACTTCACACCCTACGCGTTTCCTTTGCTCACAGGCAGACTTTTTCAAGGGATACACAAACATTGAATGATTTTACCTACTTCAAGGACTGATTTAAATACTCTCATTTCCTTTAGCACTAATTAGGGAATGACCACCATCCTACCGTATTCATTCTATTACAATAACATGGAACATAGTGTTTGGTTTAGATGGGCACTCCCTACATAGTTGCCATTTGCAGAATAAATACATACATAAATTAAAACAAATATCAAAAATGACCATGCAAATAGCCCTACAAGCGTATTAAAAAGTTAACAATAGGGGGAAATGCATAACAGTATATGAGTATCTATACACACTCTATTTTATTCAATAACATGTAATGTTTAAAATTAAAAATTAAAAATTTAAAAGTAAAACTAAAAACCACAATTAACAAACTATCCAATACTGAAAAACGAGTCTCCCATATATACCTTGTCATTTCACTCTATTTAAATTATGTATCTATTCCTAAAAGTTAGCGCTGCGGAATCTGTTGGCGCTCTACAAATAACTGATAATAATAATAATAAAAGTTCCCTACCCCTTTTATATTTAAATAAATAAATAAATACTAATGATAACATCATATAGTGGGGATGGGGAAAATAGAGTAAAAGTAAGAATATGAAAATGACTAAGGGGGGGGGGGTTATTTCATACAGAAATGATAAGTTATACCATAGAAATAATTCTTCAATTAATACATAAATTCAAAAAAGCCTGGAGATCAATATCTATGTTGAGGTCTTTTGGTTCCAAACATTCTAAGCGATGGATCCACTTAGTCTCACATTTCCTAAGCACTGACAGCCTTCTGTTTGCACAAGGTCCTGGTTTAATCTGTTCTAAAACTCTAATAGTCAGATCATTATAATTTCTATTATGAAAACTATTAAAATGACTTAAGACACTATGTTTATCATACCCTGATTTTATGTTTTCAACATGTTCATACATTTTTTTCAAAATGGGATCACCAGTTAGTATTTCCCAATGTTTTTTTAAAATATTTTTAGCCACTTTGGCACCCTCATTATATGTAGTAATAAATTTCACCCGATAGTCCTGATTTTTCTTATTACTATTATTAGTAGTGTTTGTCCCCCTTAAGTCTCTAGGGATAGTACGACACTTTTCTTTTGCGCCTTCCACTAATTTCATATTATAACCTTTTTGTATTCGTTTGTTCTCTAGAACATCGGCCTCTTTTGAATAATCCTCATCATATGTGCAGTTCCGTCTCAGGCGTCTGAACTGTCCATATGGGATATTCTCCTTCCAGCTCTTTAGATGCCCACTGTTAGCGTTCAAAAACCCATTTCTATCAGAGGGTTTTCTAAAGTTTTTAGTGGCCACCTTGTTCTCCCTAATGAAAAATGTGATATCCAAAAAGTCTATAGATTCTTTATTGCTGGTATCAGTAAAAGTGAGGTTGCAGTTATTGGTGTTCATATGCTTTAAAAATTTGACTGCTTCCTCTCCAGTTCCTCACCATACTACTATAATATTGTCTATGTATCTATAGAACTTGTATATATTGTCCCGGAATGGATTATTATTCCAAATGTAGTGGTTCTCATAGTAGGCCATATAAATATTAGCATATGAGGGGGCCATGGTAGTACCCATGGCCGTCCCTTGAGTTTGTTTATAAAAGACTCCCTCAAATTGAAAATAATTATATTGCAATACGAAATACATGGCTTCTATCAAAAATTCCATATGGACCTCCGGGATGTTCCATCCACTACACATATCTCTAAATGCTTTCACTCCCAAATCATGTGGGATATTGGTGTAGAGGGCGGAAACATCACAAGTTATCCATATGAAATTCGAATTTCATATAAAATGTCGGACGGACATGATTCGCTGTAGCGGATCATGTCCGCCCGACATCGCTAAATGCAGACTGCATATGCTATCAGCATTTAACCTTGCACAAGCATTTCTGGTGAAATGCTTGTGCAATGCTGCCCCTGCACATATGCGGCCAATCGGCCGCTAGCAGGGGGTGTCAATCATCCCGATCATATCTGATCGGGATGATTGCCGTTCCGCTGCTTCTTAACTTAAATTCCGGAGGTAGATTGCAGCATCTGCTGCTTGATAAATCTACCCCCTTGTCTCACGGCATGAGAACGAGGCTCCCATTGAAACCTACAGAAGTGTGCTCTTGTGAAAACAAAGCTTCTCTGTAATGCATTGCGCTTCACCTCTAATACCAGTGCACAATTGTGTGAGCTGGTATTACAAGTGGAGAGCAAATATTATTTCTCCAACATTGGTGTGTCCGGTCCACGGCGTCATCCTTACTTGTGGGATATTCTCTTCCCCAACAGGAAATGGCAAAGAGTCCCAGCAAAGCTGGTCACATGATCCCTCCTAGGCTCCGCCCACCCCAGTCATTCTCTTTGCCGTTGCACAGGCAACATCTCCACGGAGATGGTTAAGAGTTTTTTGGTGTTTAAATGTAGTTTTTATTCTTCTATCAAGTGTTTGTTATTTTAAAATAGTGCTGGTATGTACTATTTACTCTGAAACAGAAAAGGATGAAGATTTCTGTTTGTAAGAGGAAGATGATTTTAGCAGACAGTAACTAAAATCGATTGCTGTTTCCACACAGGACTGTTGAGATGAAGTAACTTCAGTTGGGGGAAACAGTTAGCAGACTTTTCTGCTTAAGGTATGACTAGCCATATTTCTAGCAAGACCATGTAATGCTGGAAGGCTGTCATTTCCCCTCATGGGGACCGGTAAGCCATTTTCTTAGTCAAACATAAAAGAATAATGGGCTTAAAAAAGGGCTTAAAAACTGGTAGACATTTTTATGGGCTAAAACGATTGCTTTATTGGGGCATATTATGCAGATTCTAGCTAATAATTGGCATTATAATCTTTGGGAACGTTTAAAAAACGGCAGGCACTGTGTTGGACACCTTTTTTAGTCTGGGGGCCTTTCTAGTTATAGACTGAGCCTCATTTTCGCGCCATTACTGCGCAGTTGTTTTTGGAGAGCAAGGCATGCAGATGCATGTGTGAGGATCTAAGAATCACTAAAAAAGCTTCTAGAAGGCGTCATTTGGTATCGTATTCCCCTCTGGGCTTGGTTGGGTCTCAGCAAAGCATATAGCTGGGACTGTATAGGGGTCAAATTTAAAAACGGCTCCGGTTCCGTTATTTTAAGGGTTAAAGCTCTGATATTTGGTGTGCAATACTTTTAATGCTTTAAGACACTGTGGTGAAATGTTGGTAATTTTTGAACAATTCCTTCATACTTTTTCACATATTCAGTAATAAAGTGTTTTCAGTTTGAAATTTAAAGAGACAGTAACGGTTTTATTTTAAAACGTTTTTTTGTGCTTTGTTGACAAGTTTAAGCCTGTTTAACATGTCTGTACCATCAGATAAGCTATGTTCTATATGTATGAAAGCCAATGTGTCTCCCCATTTAAATTTATGTGATAATTGTGCCATAGTGTCCAAACAAAGTAAGGACAGTAATGCCACACATAATGATATGGCCCAAGATGATTCCTCAAATGAGGGGAGTAAACATGATACTACATCATCCCCTACTGTGTCTACACCAGTTTTGCCCACACAGGAGGCCCCTAGTACATCTAGTGCGCCAATACTTATTACCATGCAACAATTAACGGCTGTAATGGATAACTCCATAGCAAATCTTTTATCCAAAATGCCTACTTATCAGAGAAAGCGCGATTGCTCTGTTTTACACACTGAAGAGCAAGAGGGCGCTGATGATAACTGTTCTGACATACCCTCACACCAATCTCAAGGGGCCATGAGGGAGGTTTTTTCTGATGGAGAAATCTCAGATTCAGGAAAAATTTCTCATCAAGCTGAACCTGATGTTGTGACATTTAAATTTAAATTAGAACATCTCCGCGCACTGCTTAAGGAGGTGTTATCTACTCTGGATGATTGTGACAATTTGGTCATTCCAGAGAAATTATGTAAGATGGACAAGTTCCTAGAGGTTCCGGTGCCCCCCGACGCTTTTCCTATACCCAAGCGGGTGGCGGACATAGTAAATAAAGAGTGGGAAAAGCCCGGCATACCTTTTGTTCCCCCCCCTATATTTAAGAAATTATTTCCTATAGTCGACCCCAGAAAGGACTTATGGCAGACAGTCCCCAAGGTCGAGGGGGCGGTTTCTACTCTAAACAAACGCACTACTATTCCTATCGAAGATAGTTGTGCTTTCAAAGATCCTATGGATAAAAAATTAGAGGGTTTGCTTAAAAAGATTTTTGTACAGCAAGGTTACCTTCTACAACCAATTTCATGCATTGTTCCTGTCACTACGGCAGCGTGTTTCTGGTTCGAGGAACTAGAAAAGTCGCTCAGTAAAGAATCTTCGTATGAGGAGGTTATGGACAGAGTTCAAGCACTTAAATTGGCTAACTCTTTTGTTTTAGATGCGGCTTTGCAATTAGCTAGATTAGCGGCGAAAAATTCAGGGTTTGCTATCGTGGCGCGCAGAGCGCTTTGGCTAAAGTCTTGGTCAGCGGATGTGTCTTCCAAGACAAAATTGCTTAACATTCCTTTCAAAGGTAAAACATTATTTGGACCAGATTTGAAAGAGATTATTTCAGACATCACTGGGGGAAAGGGCCACGCCCTCCCACAGGATAGGTCTTTTAAGGCTAAAAATAAGCCTAATTTTCGTCCCTTTCGCAGAAACGGACCAGCTTCTAATTCTGCATCCTCTAAGCAAGAGGGTAATACTTCACAACCCAAACCAGCCTGGAAACCAATGCAAGGCTGGAACAAGGGTAAGCAGGCCAAGAAGCCTACCACTGCTACCAAAACAGCATGAAGGGATAGCCCCCGATCCGGGACCGGATCTAGTGGGGGGCAGACTCTCTCTCTTTGCTCAGGCTTGGGCAAGAGATGTTCAGGATCCTTGGGCGCTAGAAATAGTTTCTCAAGGTTATCTCCTGGAATTCAAGGAACTACCCCCAAGGGGAAGGTTCCACAGGTCTCACTTATCTTCAAACCAAATAAAGAGACAGGCATTCTTACATTGTGTAGAAGACCTGTTAAAGATGGGAGTGATACATCCAGTTCCAATAAGAGAACAAGGAATGGGATTTTATTCCAATCTGTTCATAGTTCCCAAAAAAGAGGGAACATTCAGACCAATTTTGGATCTGAAGATCCTAAACAAATTTCTCAGGGTACCATCTTTCAAAATGGAAACTATTCGAACGATCCTACCCACCATCCAGGAAAGTCAATTTATGACTACCGTGGATTTAAAGGATGCGTACCTACATATTCCTATCCACAAGGAACATCATCAGTTCCTAAGGTTCGCTTTTCTGGACAAGCATTACCAGTTTGTGGCACTTCCATTCGGATTAGCCACTGCTCCAAGGATTTTCACAAAGGTACTAGGGTCCCTTCTAGCGGTTCTAAGACCAAGGGGCATTGCAGTAGTACCTTACTTGGACGACATCCTAATTCAAGCGTCGTCTCTGTCAAAAGCAAAGGCTCATACGGACATCGTCCTAGCCTTTCTCAGATCTCACGGATGGAAGGTGAACAAAGAAAAAAGTTCTCTGTCCCCGTCAACAAGAGTTCCCTTCTTGGGAACAATAATAGATTCCTTAGAAATGAGGATTTTTCTGACAGAGGTCAGAAAATCAAAACTTCTAAGCTCTTGTCAAGTACTTCATTCTGTTCCTCGTCCTTCCATAGCGCAGTGCATGGAAGTAATAGGATTGATGGTTGCAACAATGGACATAGTTCCTTTTGCACGAATTCATCTAAGACCATTACAACTGTGCATGCTCAGACAGTGGAATGGGGATTGTACAGACTTGTCTCCGATGATTCAAGTAGATCAAAAGACCAGAGATTCACTCCGTTGGTGGCTGACCCTGGACAATCTGTCACAGGGAATGAGCTTCCGCAGACCAGAGTGGGTCATTGTCACGACCGACGCCAGTCTAGTGGGCTGGGGCGCGGTCTGGGAATCCCTGAAAGCTCAGGGTCTATGGTCTCGGGAAGAGTCTCTTCTCCCGATAAACATTCTGGAACTGAGAGCGATATTCAATGCTCTCAGAGCTTGGCCTCAACTAGCAAAGGCCAAATTCATAAGGTTTCAATCAGACAACATGACGACCGTTGCATATATCAATCATCAGGGGGGAACAAGGAGTTCCCTGGCGATGAAAGAAGTGACCAAGATAATTCAATGGGCGGAGGATCACTCCTGCCACTTGTCTGCGATCCACATCCCAGGAGTGGAAAATTGGGAAGCGGATTTTCTGAGTCGTCAGACATTCCATCCGGGGGAGTGGGAACTCCATCCGGAAATCTTTGCCCAAATAACTCAATTATGGGGCATTCCAGACATGGATCTGATGGCGTCTCGTCAGAACTTCAAGGTTCCTTGCTACGGGTCCAGATCCAGGGATCCCAAGGCGACTCTAGTAGACGCACTAGTAGCACCTTGGACCTTCAACCTAGCTTATGTATTCCCACCGTTTCCTCTCATTCCCAGGCTGGTAGCCAGGATCAATCAGGAGAGGGCCTCGGTGATCTTGATAGCTCCTGCGTGGCCACGCAGGACTTGGTATGCAGACCTGGTGAATATGTCATCGGCTCCACCATGGAAGCTACCTTTGAGACAGGACCTTCTTGTTCAGGGTCCATTCGAACATCCGAATCTGGTTTCCCTCCAACTGACGGCTTGGAGATTGAACGCTTGATTTTATCAAAGCGTGGGTTTTCAGATTCTGTAATAGATACTCTGATTCAGGCTAGAAAGCCTGTAACTAGAAAGATTTACCATAAAATATGGAAAAAATATATCTGTTGGTGTGAATCCAAAGGATTCCCATGGAACAAGATAAAAATTCCTAAGATTCTATCCTTTCTACAAGAAGGTTTGGAGAAAGGATTATCAGCAAGTTCTCTAAAGGGACAGATCTCTGCTTTATCTGTTTTACTTCACAAAAGACTGGCAGCCGTGCCAGATGTTCAAGCATTTGTTCAGGCTCTGGTTAGGATCAAGCCTGTTTACAGACCTTTGACTCCTCCCTGGAGTCTAAATCTAGTTCTTTCAGTTCTTCAAGGGGTTCCGTTTGAACCTTTACATGCCATAGATATTAAGTTACTATCTTGGAAAGTTTTGTTTTTAGTTGCAATTTCTTCTGCTAGAAGAATTTCAGAGTTATCTGCTCTGCAGTGTTCTCCGCCCTATCTGGTGTTCCATGCAGATAAGGTGGTTTTGCGTACTAAGCCTGGTTTTCTTCCGAAAGTTGTTTCTAACAAAAATATTAACCAGGAGATAGTTGTACCTTCTTTGTGTCCAAATCCAGGTTCAAAGAAGGAACGTTTGTTACACAATTTGGACGTAGTCCGTGCTCTAAAATTCTATTTAGAGGCTACTAAAGATTTCAGACAAACATCTTCCTTGTTTGTTGTTTATTCTGGTAAAAGGAGAGGTCAAAAAGCGACTTCTACCTCTCTTTCCTTTTGGCTTAAAAGCATTATCCGATTGGCTTATGAGACTGCCGGACGGCAGCCTCCTGAAAGAATCACAGCTCACTCCACTAGGGCTGTGGCTTCCACATGGGCCTTCAAGAACGAGGCTTCTGTTGACCAGATATGTAAGGCAGCGACTTGGTCTTCACTGCACACTTTTGCCAAATTTTGCAAATTTGATACTTTTGCTTCTTCGGAGGCTATTTTTGGGAGAAATGTTTTGTAAGCTGTGGTGCCTTCCGTTTAGGTGACCTGATTTGCTCCCTCCCTTCATCCGTGTCCTAAAGCTTTGGTATTGGTTCCCACAAGTAAGGATGATGCCGTGGACCGGACACACCAATGTTGGAGAAAACAGAATTTATGCTTACCTGATAAATTACTTTCTCCAACGGTGTGTCCGGTCCACGGCCCGCCCTGGTTTTTTAATCAGGTCTGATGAATTATTTTCTCTAACTACAGTCACCACGGTATCATATGGTTTCTCCTATATATATTTCCTCCTGTCCGTCGGTCGAATGACTGGGGTGGGCGGAGCCTAGGAGGGATCATGTGACCAGCTTTGCTGGGACTCTTTGCCATTTCCTGTTGGGGAAGAGAATATCCCACAAGTAAGGATGACGCCGTGGACCGGACACACCGTTGGAGAAAGTAATTTATCAGGTAAGCATAAATTCTGTTTTCACTCCACTCGTAATCTGACCCATAATACAGTGTGCTATGTTTTCACCATCATTATCTGTTTAAGCTTCCTGCTGCACTGGTTTCCAACATGTGACTCATCCAACCACTCTGCAGACTCTGCTCTTATGGTCCTGGAGATATAAGGTCTTATCTGCTTCCTCATCTTTCACATGCTTCTCTATCATGGGCACTTTCACAAGGATTTGTGTGTCATTCTCTTGCCAAACAGTTCTTCTTTAGAAATACAAGTCTTTTATGCCAGCAAGTGGACATTGTTTAAACTCCAGCATTTCTTAGCTGCAATGGCCTTTTGTTCCTGTATATGAAGTAAAAGAACAATTATTTACAAAAATCAACCATTGCTTGTTATGTACAAAGTGTAAAGTTCTCTGGTACCCATGTGTGGTTAAAGGGATAGTCTAGTCAAAAATAAACGTCCATGATTCAGACAGAGCAGGCAATTTTAAGCAACGTTCTAATTTACTCCTATTATCAACTTTTCTTTGTTCTCTTGGGCCTAGATTTGGAGTTTGGCGTTAGCCGTGAAAACCAGCGTTAGAGGCTCCTAACGCTGGTTTTAGGCTACCGCCGGTATTTGGAGTCACTCAAAATAGGGTCTAACGCTCACTTTTCAGCCGCGACTTTTCCATACCGCAGATCCCCTTACGTCAATTGCGTATCCTATCTTTTCAATGGGATCTTTCTAACTCCGGTATTTAGAGTCGTTTCTGAAGTGAGCGTTAGACATCTAACGACAAAACTCCAGCCGCAGGAAAAAAGTCAGTAGTTAAGAGCTTTCTGGGCTAACGCCGGTTTATAATCTACTGTACTCTAAAGTACACTAACACCCATAAACTACCTATGTACCCCTAAACCGAGGTCCCCCCACATCGCCGACACTCGAATAAATTTTTTTAACCCCTAATCTGCCGCCTGCCACCTACGTTATCCTTATGTACTCCTAATCTGCTGCCCCTAACAACGCCGACCCCTGTATTATATTTATTAACCCCTAACCTGCCCCCCACAACGTCGCCTCCACCTACCTACACTTATTAACCCCTAATCTGCCGACCGCAAAGCGCCGCCACCTACGTTATCCTTATGTACCCCTAATCTGCTGCCCCTAACACCGCCGACCCCTGTATTATATTTATTAACCCCTAACCTGCCCCCCACAACGTCGCCTCCACCTACCTACACTTATTAACCCCTAATCTGCCGACCACAAAGCGCCGCCACCTACGTTATCCTTATGTACCCCTAATCTGCTGCCCCTAACACCGCCGACCCCTATATTATATTTATTAACCCCTAATCTGCCCCCCTCAACGTCGCCTCCACCTGCCTACACTTATTAACCCCTAATCTGCCGACTGGAGCTCACCGCTATTCTAATAAATGTATTAACCCCTAAAGCTAAGTCTAACCCTAACACTAACACCCCCCTAAGTTAAATATAATTTACATCTAACGAAATTAATTAACTCTTATTAAATAAATTATTCCTATTTAAAGATAAATACTTACCTGTAAAATAAATCCTAATATAGCTACAATATAAATTATAATTATATTATAGCTATATTAGGATTTATATTTATTTTACAGGTAACTTTGTATTTATTTTAACCAGGTACAATAGCTATTAAATAGTTAAGAACTATTTAATAGCTAAAATAGTTAAAATAATTACAAAATTACCTGTAAAATAAATCCTAACCTAAGTTACAATTAAACCTAACACTACACTATCAATAAATTAATAAAATAAACTACCTACAATTACCTACAATTAACCTAACACTACACTATCAATAAATTAATTAAATACAATTCCTACAAATAAATACAATTAAATAAACTAGCTAAAGTACAAAAAATAAAAAAGAACTAAGTTACAAAAAATAAAAAAAATTTACAAACATAAGAAAAATATTACAACAATTTTAAACTAATTACACCTACTCTAAGCCCCCTAATAAAATAACAAAGCCCCCCAAAATAAAAAAATGCACTACCCTATTCTAAATTACTAAAGTTCAAAGCTCTTTAACCTTACCAGCCCTGAACATGGCCCTTTGCGGGGCATGCCCCAAAGAATTCAGCTCTTTTGCCTGTAAAAAAAAACATACAATCCCCCCCCAACATTACAACCCACCACCCACATACCCCTAATCTAACCCAAACCCCCCTTAAATAAACCTAACACTAAGCCCCTGAAGATCTTCCTACCTTATCTTCACCCTGCCAGGTTCACCAATCCGTCCTGAAGAGCTCCTCCGATGTCCTGATCCAAGCCCAAGCGGGGGGCTGAAGAGGTCCATGATCCGGCTGAAGTCTTCATCCAAGCGGGAGCTGAAGAGGTCCATGATCCGGATGAAGTCTTCATCCAAGCGGGAGCTGAAGAGGTCCATTATCCGGATGAAGTCTTCTATCAACGGCATCTTCAATCTTCTTTCTTCCGGATCCATCTTGCAGACCTCCGACGCGGAACATCCTCTTCTCCCGACGCCTACTAGCCGAATGACGGTTCCTTTAAGGGACGTCATCCAAGATGGCGTCCCTGGAATTCCGATTGGCTGATAGGATTCTATCAGCCAATCGGAATTAAGGTAGGAATATTCTGATTGGCTGATGGAATCAGCCAATCAGAATCAAGTTCAATCCGATTGGCTGATCCAATCAGCCAATCAGATTGAGCTCGCATTCTATTGGCTGATCGGAACAGCCAATAGAATGCAAGCT
Source organism: Bombina bombina (assembly GCF_027579735.1). Classification (NCBI taxonomy): domain Eukaryota; kingdom Metazoa; phylum Chordata; class Amphibia; order Anura; family Bombinatoridae; genus Bombina; species Bombina bombina. The sequence goes on from NC_069505.1 coordinate 212,466,997, forward strand.
CAATCTGATTGGCTGATTGGATCAGCCAATCGGATTGAACTTGATTCTGATTGGCTGATTCCATCAGCCAATCAGAATATTCCTACCTTAATTCCGATTGGCTGATAGAATCCTATCAGCCAATCGGAATTCGAGGGACGCCACCTTGGATGACGTCCCTTAAAGGAACCGTCATTCGGCTAGTAGGCGTTGGGAGAAGAGGATGTTCCGCGTCGGAGGTGGAATTCGAGGGACGCCACCTTGGATGACGTCCCTTAAAGGAACCGTCATTCGGCTAGTAGGCGTCGGGAGAAGAGGATGTTCCGCATCGGAGGTCTGCAAGATGGATCCGGAAGAAAGAAGATTGAAGATGCCGTTGATAGAAGACTTCATCCGGATCATGGACCTCTTCAGCTCCCGCTTGGATGAAGACTTCATCCGGATCATGGACCTCTTCAGCTCCCGCTTGGATGAAGACTTCAGCCGGATCATGGACCTCTTCAGCCCCCCGCTTGGGCTTGGATCAGGACATCGGAGGAGCTCTTCAGGACGGATCGGTGAACCTGGCAGGGTGAAGATAAGGTAGGAAGATCTTCAGGGGCTTAGTGTTAGGTTTATTTAAGGGGGGTTTAGGTTAGATTAGGGGTATGTGGGTGGTGGGTTGTAATGTTGGGGGGCGGGATTGTATGTTTTTTTTTACAGGCAAAAGAGCTGAATTCTTTGGGGCATGCCCCGCAAAGGGTCCTGTTCAGGGCTGGTAAGGTTAAAGAGCTTTGAACTTTAGTAATTTAGAATAGGGTAGGGCATTTTTTTATTTTGGGGGGCTTTGTTATTTTATTAGGGGGCTTAGAGTAGGTGTAATTAGTTTAAAATTGTTGTAATATTTTTCTTATGTTTGTAAATATTTTTTTATTTTTTGTAACTTAGTTCTTTTTTATTTTTTGTACTTTAGCTAGTTTATTTAATTGTATTTATTTGTAGGAATTGTATTTAATTAATTTATTGATAGTGTAGTGTTAGGTTAATTGTAGGTAATTGTAGGTAGTTTATTTAATTAATTCATTGATAGTGTAGTGTTAGGTTTAATTGTAACTTAGGTTAGGATTTATTTTACAGGTAATTTTGTAATTATTTTAACTATTTTAGCTATTAAATAGTTCTTAACTATTTAATAGCTATTGTACCTGGTTAAAATAAATACAAAGTTACCTGTAAAATAAATATAAATCCTAAAATAGCTATAATATAATTATAATTTATATTGTAGCTTTATTAGGATTTATTTTACAGGTAAGTATTTATCTTTAAATAGGAATAATTTATTTAATAAGAGTTAATTAATTTCGTTAGATGTAAATTATATTTAACTTAGGGGGGTGTTAGTGTTAGGGTTAGACTTAGCTTTAGGGGTTAATACATTTATTAGAATAGCGGTGAGCTCCAGTCGGCAGATTAGGGGTTAATAATTGAAGTTAGGTGTCGGCGATGTTAGGGAGGGCAGATTAGGGGTTAATACTATTTATTATAGGGTTAGTGAGGCGGATTAGGGGTTAATAACTTTATTATAGTAGCGCTCAGGTCCGGTCGGCAGATTAGGGGTTAATAAGTGTAGGCAGGTGGAGGCGACGTTGTGGGGGGCAGATTAGGGGTTAATAAATATAATATAGGGGTCGGCGATGTTAGGGCAGCAGATTAGGGGTACATAGGGATAATGTAAGTAGCGGCGGTTTACGGAGCGGCAGATTAGGGGTTAATAATAATATGCAGGGGTCAGCGATAGCGGGGGCGGCAGATTAGGGGTTAATAAGTGTAAGGTTAGGGGTGTTTAGACTCGGGGTACATGTTAGGGTGTTAGGTGCAGACGTAGGAAGTGTTTCCGCATAGCAAACAATGGGGCTGCGTTAGGAGCTGAACGCGGCTTTTTTGCAGGTGTTTGGTTTTTTTTTCAGCTCAAACAGCTCCATTGTTTCCTATGGGGGAATCGTGCACGAGCACGTTTTTGAGGCTGGCCGCTTGCGTAAGCAACTCTGGTATCGAGAGTTGAAGCTGCGTTAAAAATGCTCTACGCTCCTTTTTTGGAGCCTAACGCAGCCTTTATGTGGACTTTCAATACCAGAGTTATTTTTATGGTGCGGCCAGAAAAAAGCCGGCGTTAGTTTTTCGGGTCGTTACCGACAAAACTCCAAATCTAGCCGTTGGTATCTTTATTTAAAAAAGCTGGAAAGTAAGTCTAGGAGCCAGCCCATTTTTGGTTCAGCACCTGGATAGCGCTTACTTATTGGATGGCTACATTTAGACACTAATCAGCAAGCACTATCCAGCTGCTGAACCAAAAATGGGCTGACTTCTAAGCTTACATTCCAGCTTTTTAAATAAAGATATCAAGAGAACGAAAAAAAATTGATAATAGGAGTAAATTAGAAAATTGCTTAAAATTGCATCCTCTATCTGAATCATAAAAGTTTAATTTTGACTATACTATCCCTTTAAAGCTGAAACACTGAAGCTGCGTTTATGTTGTTGCTGATAAATATCAGTCATAAAGAGCTAACACAATCCTGCATTCTCTACCATTGTACACCCAGTTTACATACTTTTGCATTACATTTTACCAGCTTGCGAAAAACTCAGAAATGTTAAAGGGATATGAAACCCCAAATTTTTATTTAATGAGTCAAATACAGCATACAATTTTAAACAAATTTCCAATTTACTTCTATTATCTAATTTGCTTTCTTCCCTTGGTATCCTTTGTTGAAAAGCATACCTAGGTAAACTCAGGAGCTGGGCACTAGCTGCTAATTGGTGGGTCATGGGCCTAACAATGTGTTCAACTAGCTCCCAGTAGTACATTGCTGCTTTATTCGATAAAGGATACCAAACTAATGAAGCAAAATTGACAATAGAAGTAAATAGGAAAGCTGTTTAAGAAGGTATCATGAATGAAACATTTTAGGTTTCATGTCTCTTTAAGTGCAAATCAGCCATTTCAGTTTAGTTTCAACTATGCAAAACATAATCACTTTTGTGTAGGCCTTTGTTAGTGGGCTGCACTGATATTTACATATGTATATTTATTTAAAGGGACACTGAACCCAAAAAATTTTCTTTCATGATTCAGATAGAGTATGCAAATTTAAGCAACTTTCTAATTTACTCCTATTATCAATCTTTCTTCGTTATCTTGCTTTCTTTATTTGAAAAAGAAGGCATCTAAGCTATTTTTTTGGTTCAGGACCATGGAAAGCAGTTGTTTATTGGTGGGTGAATTTCAGCAAGAACAACACAGTGAGGCCAATTTATCAAATGTCTGTCGGACCTGATCCGACAGTGCGCATCAGGTCTGACAGACATTGCTGAATGCAGAGAGCAATACGCTCTCCGTATTCAGCATTGCACCAGCAACTCACAAGAGCTGCTGGTGCAACGCCACCCCCTGAAGACTCGCGGCCAATCAGCCGCCAGCAGGGGGTGTCAATCAACCCGATCATACTCAATCGGGTTGAATTGCTGCGATGCCTGTCCGCCGCCTCAGAGCAGGCGGACAGGGTTATGGAGCAGCGGTCTTTAGACTGCTGCTCCATAACTTGTGTTTCTGGCGAGTCTGAAGAGTCGCCAGAAATACGGCCCTTCAAGCTCCATTCGGAGCTTGATAAATGGGCCTCAGTGTGTTCACCAATAATGGGCCGACATCTAAACCTACATTCTTGCATTTCAAATAAAGATACCAAGAGAATGAAGAGAATTTGATAATAGGAGTAAATTAGAAAGTTGCTTAAAATTGCATGCTCTATCTCTATCTGGCAGATTTGCGGCCAATTGGCCACTAGCACGGGGTGTCAATCAACCCGATCGTACACAATCCGGCAGATTGATGTCCGCAGCCTCAGAGGCAGGGGACCAGTTAATAACTGCTGTTTCCGGCGAGCCTGAAGGCTTGCGCAGAAACAGGGGCATCAGGGGCCATTTGGCCCTTAATAAATTGGCCCCTTTGTGTGTACAGTGAGATTTGCAACTTTGAACTATGTTTAAAACCTCATCAGGTTTCACAATTTACAGTATGAGAAGATGAGAAATTGGCCCCTTTGTGTGTACAGTGAGATTTGCAACTTTGAACTATGTTTAAAACCTCATCAGGTTTCACAATTTACAGTTTAAGAAAATGAGAATAACGGCCACTTTCTTTCTACAAGAAAATTAATACCCGCACTGTTCTTCTTGTTTTCAGATTTATTTATTTTTTCTCCTTTCAATAAATGATGGATAATAAATATAATTATTGGACAAACATGCCCAGTATACCCATCATTCCTATATACAAATGACATTCATATTGATAACACTTCTCAGGATGGATTCAGATTGCAAGAGGTTTTTCACATGCTACTAATGTTTACATTAGACACTGTACAAAAGGATTTGATTTCAGGTAAACATTCACACTATTTTGCCTGCTCTTTGTGTCTTAGGGGTCAACTTATGTAGGTGCGAGTGGACATGATCCAATATAGCGGATCATGTCCGCTGCACATCGATATATTCCGACAGCACACGCTGTCGGGATTTATCATTGCACCAGCAGTTCTTGTGAATTGCCAGTGCAATACCGCCCCCTGCAGATTTGCGGCCAATTGGCTGCTAGCAGGGGGTATCAATCAACCCGATCTTATTCGATTGGGCTGATTGCTGTCCGCCACCTCAGAGGTGGCAGACGAGTTAAAAGAGCAGCAATCTTAGGACTGCTGCTTCTTAACTTCCGCTTCAGGTGGACCTGAAGTGGAATAGGCAGGGCCGGATTTCCCATTAGGCACAGTAGGCATGTGCCTATAAGCGCCTTGCAGTGAGGGGCGCCTGCCTGTCAGTAATTAAAAAAAATATATATATATATTTTTTGTATTATTTTTTTTGTGAGGGCATTAATTTTAGTAAGAATTGTGCTGCCAGGTGCTTTCAGAGTCGAGTGTTTCATTGGGAATATGTTACAGCAGTTGAGGGAGCCATGAAGGATTGAGGGGCAAAGATTAAAACTAAACCCCTCCAATTTTCGCCAGGCATGTTTAGTTTCACTTTTATTTTATGTACTTCTGTTGCCTCACACAGCCAAGCTCCATGCTGATGTGTAGCAGACACTTTTTGTTGAAGGAATAAAAGCTTCAGAACAACAGGTTAGGACTGTACAAGGCTATAACAAGCAGAGCACTTTAACCCCTTGGCTACCAGACAGGGTTGCAGTGTATTCACTTGTTATGTGCTGTAGTTCATTTTGATAGCCAGGGGGTTAAATTCTGCTTCAGGATGAATGTTTTTGTTCTATAAATGCCTTGGAGGTGAGGAGGTTATGTGGGACTAGCTGCTCTGCTCTTTATTACAAGATGCCAATTGTGATTTACAGCCTTTAGGGCACTTTGACAACAAAGTTTTTAGACTGTAAGGCTGTAAAATGTGTACGTGTGTAAACCACTCACATGGCATATTTGTTTGTATGTATGTATATGTATGTGTATATATATATATATATATATATATATATATACATACACACACACACATCACATTAAAAATTGTTAATCTGTTCTTTTATCAAGTAAGTGTGGTATGTTTGTGTTTTGTGGTAAATTGAATTTCTAATTTCTAATTTTAAACACATTTGTTGACCCCTGGATTACATATAATCTACAACATTCCATGTTTTCCTTTGAGAGCAACATCATATTATATTTATATTTCAGAACAAAATAAATGTAACATCTGTGTGTATTTGTACCAAAAATATCAGAGTTCACAAGATTTTTTTCATGTAATGGAAAAAATAGCTACATTTTATATTTTCTTCCACTGGCTGCAAAGGTTGTTGATGAGCTTGCATGCTGCTAGTTTTAATATTGCTGTTGTTTACACAAAACTGTGTTTAACTCCAACAAAATGTTAAGCACATAGTCAAAGTCATCTCCAGAAAAGCAATACACTAATGGCTTGTCAATAAACATGTCCTATGAGCCCATCTGGGTCTGCACAGATATGTATTGCTGTCTCAGAACTGACATTGACTATGTGTTTAACTCTTTTGCAAGAGGCTAACACACTTCTGTGCAAGCACTAGTGCAATAATAAAATGCCCTAGCAAACTGTCACATTTTATGTCCCTTTAAATAGGATTTTCTTTAGAATATTTTGCATTAAAAGTTTAACATGAATTGTTTTTGTTATACATAATAGAAATTGTATGGCCATTTGAGTCAAGTGAATATTGATTTTTGGTGTAGCTTCCATTACAACAAATATTGCAAATTGTGTGTGTATTTGTGTATCTCCATAAAAGGGAAAATGTAATTTTACATCTAATATTTATTTTTAGTTGTCCTAAATAATAATAAAAAAAGTCCTCATTTTTTTCACTTTTTTGGGGGGGGGGGGCGCTTCAGGTTTTTGTGCCTACAGGCACCTGAGATGTAAATCCGGCCCTGGGAGTAGGTCAGAAGCAGCATCTGCTGCTTCATAAATTGACCCTTGTAAGTCTAGTAGTGAGAAACATAAGGTTTGGTCAATGTTCAGCAGGGGTCAAACAATATTTTGTATAATTTAAACATGGTGCTAAGTATCGTTTAGCGCTTTACATCGCTTTAAGTTTGAGAAACACCTATTAAACCATGGGCAAGATTTAGGAAGCACAAAGCGAGGAAATAAGCTCAATGAAAATTACAGAGGGAAGTTTAGCGTTAAACAGTAAAACACTTTAAGATGGACGATAATTCATTATTGACAACAATGGGCCTTTTTTGATGGCCTGTCATAAGAGTATTTATATGTTTAATTTATTAAAACAAGTATTTATTTTAAAGTGCTTACACTTTAACCCCCAAGAAAAGCCATTTGAAAGAGTAGGCGATTATCTTTAAACCGGTGTGTCTTGGGGGTTTCTAGGGTTTAAGGGAATATTTTGACATCACTAGGATCCCCATAATCCCCGGGGGATGCAAGAGCCCAATGTTGGCATTCACACGTAAAGGGCTACAAATTGTGACCACCCTTCTTTGCCAAACAAAAGCAGTGTGAATCTATTTATATGATGGAGTTAGCATAATTAAAATACCAGTGGGTTTGCTGGTAACACTCACATAGATACCTCAATACTACTGCAAGTGGGTAAGGCAACATAGATAAAATAAGAGGTTTAGAGCATCTATTGCTTATGTTGCTTTAATTGTTTGTTCAAAAGTAATGAGTGAGGGGGCAATTTATCAAGTGTATGGGCGGACATGATCCACTGTAGCGATAATGTCTGCCAGACATCGATAAATGCCGACAGCATATGCTGTTGGCATTTATCATTGCACAAGCAGTTCTGGTGAACTGCTTGTGCAATGTCGCCCCCTGCCGATTCACGGCCACTGGCCACTAGCAGGGGGTGTCAATCAACCCAATCATATTTGATCGGGTGGATTGCTGTCCGCCGCCTCAGAGGAGGCGTACGAGTTAAGGAGCAGCAGTCTTAAGACCGCTGCTGCTTAACTCCTGTTTCCGGTGAGCCTGAAGGCTCGCATGGAAACAGGGTTATACGGCCCCATTCGGCCCCTATATCTGTTCTACCATACGTGTTTATAGAATGGTGTGTATCTGTATAGTATATAAAAGGTTGAAATGTGAATTGTCCCGACATCTAAGCATATATTGGCAATAGCAACACAGAGTGTAATGGGTTTAATAATATAGTTTTGTCCTAAGACCACATGAAATATTGGATGACTTGCACATAATAATTTTATTGCATTCATTTTTTAATTACAATTGTTAAATTAAATTAAAACTATTTAGGAATGGATAAAAACATGTCTTGACTTGGAGGGGTAGAGCCAAGCCATGCTGGAACAGGGCCGCTAGCTGAGAAAGCTCTGTGGCTACCTCTTTCCTCTTGCACTATGAAATATGCTAAAATTGTCCAAAAACTGCCAATACACTCAGCCTCACAGTGTAAGAGGCGCACAGAGTTTGAGATACAAGCAGGAATATGCAAGCTGAAGAACACTGTCTCCATTAGACATACATGCTTAGACTCTTGCTAAAATGTCTATGCTAAACTAAAATTCTGATTTTTCTGATGTGAACACGGCTGAAAATTGCAAGTGCTAGAATTTCATGGCTAAATTCATATCTATTTTTATATAACAGGCCCTAACACATCTACCAACCCCCTAACAAGTAAAATCAATATATTGCAGCACAATTAATACTTATTATACAATAAAAGGAAAAAATCAATCTTGTGACAGATACCCCGGCTACCCCGACTGGGTAGCTCCGCCAAACGGGTCCTGCTTCCTCCCTGCCACTGCAGCTATGTAGCTGGCAAGTGACCACATCCTGTAGCCACCCCTGATGCCCATCAGCACCAGTACTCAGGGTCCCACCCTGTGGCAGACACCGGCTACCCAGACTAGGTAGCTCTGCCAGAGGGTCCTTCCTCTGCCTGAAACAGGCTGCTATGTAGCCCAGGAAAGTGATTTTAGCAGCAGCCCACCCAAATAACTAGACATACTAGCATTCAGGTGAAACAGGAACTGATTTTATTGATAACCCACACTCCTTTTATACACAAAGCTCATCTTGATAAGATACTGGACAATCCCACAATTTTCCCGCCATTCCCACCCCTCCAGACAGACCGGTACCTCCATAGCAGCCACAGTCCAATAGAATCCCAGGACACAGGGGTGGCGGTTTCGGGATAATCCCGGGGGAGCGGCAGCATTTCATTTTAAAGCGCTTGGTCCCCAGATGCCACAGTCCAAAAATCAGCGTGATTTGTCACTGGGGACGGGAGATACAGCCCATTGAAGTTATGTGGGTAGGGGGTGTCAAATAACCCTGGTTCCCAAAGGAGCTCCCCTCCAGTAATTCCCCCCACCTCTTGTCCTCCCCTCCCCCCAAAAGAGCGGAGCTCTGGGGCAAAGGGCGACTGGAGTGACCAGGGGTAAATTTAGCGGGTGTCCTGCTGTTCTGTGGCTGACCGGGAGTTCCAGGAGCCCGGCCAGCCTGAGAGGGGTTAGGCGGGTGTCCGTTGTGAGGCGGCCAATCGGGAGTTCCAGGAGCCTGGCCAGCCTAGGAGGGTTTTTCCCAGTCATACATCAGCTCTTCTCTTAACAAGTTTAGAACACAAAACAAGCAAACAAAAGCATCCAGAGATTGTGGTTGCTCTGAGGAGCCCAAAACCACTGAGAAATAACAGGGGTGAGGTTGTAGGGGGGTAGGGGTTTAACCCTTGCAGCCCGGTATCCGTGACAAATCTGTTAAAGATTGTCTTTCAAAAGCTCAAGCCAAGAAAAAAACTACAGCACCTGAAATGGCTGCTACACAAGAACCTGAAGAACCAGAAAACATAATAGAAGATACACTAGAGATGCAGCCAACATCTAGATCCAATACCCTTATCCAATAAATTAAAGAAGTTTTTCAGACCAAATTGAAGTCTCCTCTACAAGAATTGAAAAAGGACATTATGGAAATAGGACAAAGAACAACAGATCTTTAAGATAAAGTAGATGAGATCATAGAATAATTTCCAGTTGTGCAGTCAGCACTCTCAAATCAACATAACCAGATACAACAGCTTGAAAATCAACTGGAAGATCTTGAAAACAGATCTAGAAGATCCAATGTGAGACTGAGAAACTTGCCGGAGTCATATGACAAGCTGGTCCTACTACAGATTTTGCATAACCTCCTTCCAGATGTTGAAGATGTATACCTTTTGATGGAAAGAGCTCATAGAGTTTTAAATAAGCCGCAGAGTCCTAACATCCCTAGGGACGTTATTATTAAATTGCATTATTATACCACAAAAGATCAGTTGCTACAAGCTACAAGGAAAGCACAACATATTGAATTTGAAGGACATAAACTACAGTTCTTTGCAGATCTGTCTCCCATAACCCTAAGGAAAATAGAGAGCTAAAGCCAGTGATATCTGCATTACTGAAAGCTCAGGTAAAATACAGATGGGCTTTCCCTTTCTGACTCGTCTTTATACACAATAAAAGTACGTCCTCCTGTACTAATCTGGAAGAGGGATTATGACAGCTAAAACTGCAAGAAGATGATAATACACTACCTAGATCTCAAAGAAAACAGATCCAAAGGATGTGGAATAAGGTATCCAGAGGACAAGCACCAACCACAAAAAGTCAAGATTCAGCTAGAAGCCATCCTAACTTACTATCACAGCCCAAAAAGCTTTGGATGATTGCGTCTAAAGAAACCTAAGAAGAAGTTCTGGAAAAATGGATTACTTTACCATAAGTGTATAGTTTGAATGTCACTATACATTTTGAAACAAGACAGTATCTAAAAATTAATTGCCCTAAAAAGAGGGGGACAGAAGTCCAAAAGAGAAACATCCCTTAATTGTACACTAGTTTTCTATATTCTAATATAATATAATATGGGGATCGATTATATAGTTATGTTAGATAACGAGTAGGCGTCGGTAGAAGTGGATGGATCCGCGTCGGCTGGAAGAAGATGGCTCCGCTCCGCTCCGGATGGATGAAGATAGAAGATGCCACTTGGATGAAGATGTCTACCGGTCCGGCTGTCCTCTTCTGCCCGGATAGGATGAAGACTTCTGCCGCTCCGGATGTCTTCTTTTGGTCCGGTCGGCAGATTAGGGGTTAATACTTGAAGTTAGGTGTCGGCGATGTTAGAGAGGGCAGATTAGGGGTTAATACTATTTATTATAGGCTTTTTGAGGCGGGAGTGAGGCGGTTTAGGGGTTAATACATTTATTAGAGTAGCGGCGAGCTCCGGTCAGCAGAATAGGTGTTAATAAGTGTAGGTAGGTGGCGGCGACATTGGGGGGGGGGGCAGATTAGGGGTTAATAAATATAATATAGGGGTCGGCGGTGTTAGGGGCAGCAGATTAGGGGTACATAGGGATAATGTAGGTTGCGGCGGTGTACGGAGCGGCAGATTAGGGGTTAATTGTGTAATGCAGGTGTCAGCGATAGTGGGGGCGGCAGATTAGGGGTTAATAAGTGTAAGGTTAGGGGTGTTTAGACTCGGGGTTCATGTTAGGGTGTTAGGTGCAGACTTAGAAACTGTTTCCCCATAGGAAACAATGGGGCTGCGTTAGGAGCTGAACGCTGCTTTTTTGCAGGTGTTAGGTTTTTTTCCATCCCAAACTGCCCCATTGTTTCCTATGGGGGAATCGTGCACGAGCACGTTTTTCCAGCTAGCCGCTACCGTAAGCAACGCTGGTATTGAGAGTTGAAGTGGCGGTAAATTATGCTCTACGCTCCCTTTTTGGAGCCTAACGCAGCCCTTCAGAGAACTCTAAATACCAGCGTTGTTTAAAAGGTGCGGGGGGAAAAAAGGAGCGTTAGCTACGCGGGTCTTTACCGACAAAACTCTAAATCTAGCCGTAAGTTTAAATTGTTTTCAGTACAGTTACATAAAAAAGGGAGTTTATTAGATGGAATATACAATAAACTACATGGCTTCAACTTGGCAATGATCCTAGGTCCTTAGTTGTGGTCTTTACCGACAAAACTCTAAATCTAGCCGTTAGTTAGGTGGCCAGCAACAAAGTTGCAGGACAACCTATTGTTATTGTTCGGATTATTATTATTATTAGGTGGCCAGCAACAAAGTTGCAGGACAACCTATTGTTATTGTTCGGATTATTATTATTATTATTATTATTATTATTATTATTATTATTCTTTTTATTCCGCCAAGCTTTGTATTCAATTGCCCATAACTGCTTAACTGTTTGTGCAAAGCTCTTAAAATCAGGTATGCTGGTACAGCCTATTGCTGTGCTACATCTCATGCAATATTGAACTCATAGGTCACATGCTCTGGCAGCCATATTGCTTTTTCCGACAAATTTTGACAAACGCTTAAAAATCTTTAGCTCTGGAACTGCTTATGTTACAACTTTGAAACTCGCTGTGCTTAGTGCTACTATGACCTAAAATCGCTATTGCTCAAGAGAAGTGCCTTGGTCACATGATGTGGCAGCCATCTTGCATTTTGCGAAATTTTTCAAACATCTTCTTCTCTTAAACCGCTTAGTGCAATGACGCGCAATTTTGCACATATGCTCCTTGCTAGGTCCTCTACCAAGTTTGTTCAAACTGCGATTTTTCCATAATCAACATGGCTGCTGTGAGACATTAACCTTTTTATCGCCATTTAATTGCGTAATTTTGCACTTTATACATTAGTTTTACAATATTTAACCATATTACAGTGTAATAGACACATGATTACACATAGTCATAACCCTTAAAGACAATATTGCAGTTAAAATTCGCATTGCGCAGTCGCCTTCGTGAAATAAAACATTTGCAAATTTTTATGAAACTTCTGCAAATTGTAGAGGTCTATAAAGAGCATTAGTATGTGCAATTTGAAAGCCATACATTGCATAGCTTGGCGGCCATTTTGTTTCGTATGCGCCATTTTTAAAAACTATAAAAATCTTCTTCTCCGAAACCGCTTATGGGACAGACTTGAAATTTTGTTTATAGAGTTATCTTATGACTAACATTCAGATTTGTTCAAGAGAAGTTGATACGTCATGTGGTTTGGCAGCCATTTTGAATTGTTCAAAATTGCTTAACGATATATTTAAAATAATGATAAAACAAAAACCGTATCACAAAAATGCTTTATTTTTGCCATGATTATTGACATCTATAGTGAGCAATATTGTGCGTAATATGGAGGCTGTACAACTTACGATCAGGCAGCCATCTTGGTTTATGCGAAAATAACGAAAGTCTATTTTCTCTGAAACCGCTTATGTTAGACCTATGAAATTTGCAGTATAATCTTATATTGTGACCTAGATTCATAATTGCTCATTAGGAGATAATCAGTCACATGATGCGGCAGCAATATCGGTTTTATGTTTATCGTAATTATTTGTAATTCAATACTTCCTCTTTTGAGTCAATTGCTCACAAAACACAAATTACTTATGCTAAACTCTTGAAATCAGGTATGCTGATACAGCCTATTGCAATGCTACATCTCATGCAATATTGAACTCATAGGTCATAAGGTTACGCAGCCATATTGTTTTTTGCGACAAATTTTGAGAACTGCTTAATAATCTTTAGCTCTGGAACTGCTTATGTTGCAACTTTGAAACTTGCTGTGCTTAGTGCTCCTATGACCTAGATTTGCCATTGCTCAACAGAAGTGACTTGGTCAGATGATGTAGCAACCATCTTGCATTTTGCGAAAATCTTTAAACATCTTCTTCTCTTAAACCGCTTAATGCAATAAAGCTCAATTTTGCACGTATGCTCCTTGCAAGGTCCTCTACCAAGATTGTTAAAATTGCGATTTTTCCATAATCAACATGGCTGCTGTGAGACATTAACCTTTTTATCGCCATTTAATTGCATAATTTTGCACTTCATACATTAGTTTTACAATATTTAACAATATTACAGTGTAATAGACACATGATTACACATACTCATAACACTTAGAGACAATATTGCAGTTAAAATTCGCATTGCGCAGTCGTCTTCGTGAAATAAAACATTTGCAAGTTTTCATGAAACTTTCGCAAATTGTAGAGCTCTATAGTGAGCATTAGTATGTGCAATTTGAAAGCCATACATTGCATAGCTTGGCGGCCATTTTGTTTCGTATGCGCCATTTTTAAAAACTAAAAAAATCTTCTTCTCCGAAACCGCTTATGGGACAGACTTGAAATTTTGTTTATAGAGTTATCTTATGACTAACATTCAGATTTGTTCAAGAGAAGTTGATACGTCATGTGGTTTGGCAGCTATTTTGAATCGTTCAAAATTTCTTAACGATATATTTAAATTCATAATAAAACAAAAACCGTTTTACAAAAATGCTTTATTTTTGACATGTTTATTGACATCTATAGTGAGCACTATTGTGCATAATATAGAGGCTGTATATCTTACGATCGGGCAGCCATCTTGGTTTACGCAAAAATTTTGAAAGTCTATTTTCTCTGCAACCGCTTATGTAAGAACTGTGAAATTTGCTGTACAGTCTTATATTGTGACCTAGAGTCACAGTTGTTCATGTTGAAGGAATTAGTCACAAGCTGTGGCAGCCATATTGGTTTACGCAAAAATTTTGAAACTGTGTTTTCTTTCCAACCGCTTATGTTAAAGCTGTGAAATTTGCTGTATAACCATATATTGTCACCTAGAGTTACATTTGTTCATGTTGAAAGTATAGGTCATATGGTGTGGCAGCCATTTTAAAAAACGCAAACATTTCGAAAATGTGTTTTTTTTCCAAATGCTTATGTTAGAACTAAAACAGTTGTATAGCTTTATTTTGTGACATAACTACTTATATTTATTAGGTGGCCATGCAACGAAGTTGCAGGACAACCTATTGTTATTGTCAGGATTATTATTATTATTATTATTATTTTTTTTTTTTTTTTTATTATTCCGCCACTTTTTCAATTGCTTATAAAAACAACAGCATAACTCAAAAACTCATGAAACTTGGCACAATGCTAGAGATCTATGCTGTGCATAATCCTCTGCAACATAAATCTTATAGGTCATGTGATCTAGCAGCCATATTGCTTTTTGCGACAAATTTCGACAACCGCTTGAAAATCTTCTTCTCCAGAACCGCTTATGTTACAGCTGTGAAACTTGCTGTGTGTACTGCTGTACTGACCTAGAATAAATTTTGTTCAACAGAAGTGATTTAGTCACATGATCTAGCTGCCATTTTGAAATGTGCGAAAATCTTTAAACATCTTCTTCTCTGCAACCGCTGAGTGCAATGAAGAGCAATTTTGCACATGTGCTCCTTGCAAGGTCCTCTACTAAATTTGTTCAAACTGTGAATTTTCCATAATCAACATGGCTGCTATGAACCATTCGCCTTTTTATCGCTGTTTAATTGCGTACATTTGCATTTTATGCATTCTGTTTACACTATTTAACTATATTACAGTGTAGCAGACACATGAGTACACATAGACATGACCCCTAAAGGCAATATTGCCGTAAATATTTGCACTGCGCAGTCGCCTTCGTGAAATAAAACATTTGCAAATTTTCATAAAACTTCTGCAAATTGTAGAGGTCTATAGTGAGCATTAGTATGTGCAATTTGAAAGCCATACAATGCATAGCTTGGCGGCCATTTTGTTTCGTATGCGCGTTTTTAAAAAACTATAAAAATCTTCTTCTCCGAAACCGCTTATGGCACAGACTTGAAATTTTGTTTACAGAGTTATCTTATGACTAACATTCAAATTTGTTCAAGAGAAGTTGATAGGTCATGTGATTTGGCAGCCATTTTGAATTGTTCAAAAACGCTTAACGGTATCTTTAAATTAAATTAATAATAAAACAAAAACCGTTTTACAAAAATGCTTTATTTTTGCCATGTTTGTTGACCTCTATGGTTAGAATTATTGTGCATAATATGGAGGCTGTATATCATATGATCTGGCAGCCATTTTGTTTTATGCGAATATTTTGAAAATCTATTTTCTCTGCAACTGCTTATGTTAGAACTGTGAAACTTGCTGTATAACCTTATATTGGGACCTAGAGTCACAGTTGTTCATGTTGATGGAATTGGTCACAAACTGTGGCAGCCGTATTGGTTTATGCGAAAATTTCGAAAAATGTGTTTTCTTTCCAACCGCTTATGTTAAAGCTGTGAAATTTGCTGTATAACCATATATTGTCACCTAGAGTTACATCTGATTGTGATGAAAGTATTGGTCTTATGGTGGGGCAGCCATCTTGAAAAACGCAAACATTTCGAAAATGTGTTTTCTTTCCAACTGCTAATGTTAGAATTGTTAAAACTTCAGTAAAACTTTATATTGTCAGTTAGCTGCTTGTATGTCATTGCAATATCAATGCGCATGGCCACCTCTATCGCTGCTTGCAGCTATATTGTTATTTGTTATTGCCTGAAATATTGAATTATTTTTCCGCCACTTTTTTCAAATGCTTATAACAACAACAGCATAAGTCAAAAACTCATGAAACTTGGCACAATGCCAGAGATCTATGCTGTGCACAATCCTATGGAATATAAATCTTATAGGTCATGTGATCTAGCAGCCATATTGCTTTTTGCAACAAATTTTGACAAACGCTTGAAAATCTTCTTCTCTGGAACCGCTTATGTTACAGCTGTGAAACTTACTGTAAGTACTGCTGTACTAACCTAGAATAAAGTTTGTTCAAGAGAAGTGATTTAGTCACATGACCTAGCTGCCATTTTGAATTGTGCGAAAATCTTTAAACATCTTCTTCTCTGCAACCACTAACTGCAATGAAGCGCAATTTTGCACATGTGCTCCTTGCAATGTCCTCTACCAAGTTTGTTCAAACTGCGAATTTTCCATAATCAACATGGCTGCTATGAGCCATTCGCCTTTTTATCGCTGTTTATTTGCGTAAATTTGCACTTTATGCATTATGTTTACACTATTTAACTATATTACAGTGTAGCAGACACATGAGTACACATAGTCATGACCCTTAAAGTCAATATTGCAGTAAAAATTCGCACTGCGCAGTCGCCTTCGTGAAATAAAACATTTGCAAATTTTCATAAAACTTCTGCAAATTGTAGAGGTCTATAGTGAGCATTAGTATGTGCAATTTGAAAGCCATACAATGCATAGCTTAGCGGCTATTTTGTTTCGTATGCGCGTTTTTTAAAAACTACAAAAATCTTCTTCTCCGAAACCGCTTATGGCACAGACTTGAAATTTTGCTTACAGAGTTATCTTATGACTAACATTCAGATTTGTTCAAGAGAAGTTGATAGGTCATGTGGTTTGGCAGCCATTTTGAATTGTTCAAAAACGCTTAACGATATTTTTAAATTAATAATAAAACAAAAACCGTTTTACAAAAATGCTTTATTTTTGCCATGTTTATTGACATCTATAGTGAGCACTATTGTGTGTAATACGGAGGCTGTATATCTTACGATCAGGCAGCCATCTTAGTTTACGCGAAAATTTCGAAAGTCTATTTTCTCTGCAACCGCTTATGTAAGAACTGTGAAATTTGCTGTACAGTCTTATATTGTGACCTAGATTAAAATCTGATCGTGATGAAAGTAGTAGTCATACGGTGGGGCAGCCATCTTGAAAAACGCAAAAATTTCAAAAATGTGTTTTCTTTCCAACTGCTAATGTTAGAATTGTAAAAACTTCTATAAAGCTTTATATTGTGACTTAGCTGCTTGTATGCCATTGCAATGTTGATGCGCATGGCCACCTCTATCGCTGCTTGCAGCTATATTTATTATTATTATTATTCCGCCACTTATTTAAATGCTTATAAAAACAACAGCATAACTCTAAAACTCATGAAACTTGGCACTATGCATAATCCTATGCAAAATAAAACTCATAGGTCATGTGATCTAGCAGCCATATTGATTTTTGCAACAAATTTCGACAACCGCTTGAAAATCTTCTTCTCCAGAACCGCTTATGTTACAGCTGTAAAACTTGCTGTGTGTACTGCTGTACTGACCTAGAATAAAGTTTGTTCAAGGGAAGTGATTTAGTCACATGACCTAGCTGCCATTTTGAATTGTGCGAAAATCTTTAAACATCTTCTTCTCTGCAACCGCTAAGTGCAATAAAACGCAATTTTGCACATGTGCTCCTTGCAAGGTCCTCTACCAAGTTTGTTCAAACTGCGAATTTTCCATAATCAACATGGCTGCTATGAGCCATTCGCCTTTTTATCGCTGTTTAATTGCGTAAATTTGCACTTTATGCATTATGTTTACACTATTTAACTATATTACAGTGTAGCAGACACATGAGTACACATAATCATGACCCCTAAAGGCAATATTGCAGTAAAAATTCGCACTGCGCAGTCGCCTTCGTGAAATAAAACATTTGCACATTTTCATAAAACTTCTGCAAATTGTAGAGGTCTATAGTGAGCATTAGTATGTGCAATTTGAAAGCCATACAATGCATAGCTTGGCGGCCATTTTGTTTCGTATGCGCGTTTTTAAAAAACTACAAAAATCTTCTTCTCCGAAACCGCTTATGGCACAGACTTGAAATTTTGTTTACAGAGTTATCTTATGACTAACATTCACATTTGTTCAAGAGAAGTTGATAGGTCATGTGGTTTGGCAGCCATTTTGAATTGTTCAAAAACACTTAACGATATTTTTAAATTAATAATAAAACAAAAACCGTTTTACAAAAATGCTTTATTTTTGCCATGTTTATTGAGATCTATGGTGATAATTATTGTGCATAATATGGAGGCTGTATATCATATGATCTGGCAGCCATTTTGTTTTATGCGAATATTTTGAAAATCTATTTTCTCTGCAACTGCTTATGTTAGAACTGTGAAACTTGCTGTATAACCTGATATTGTGACCTAGAGTCAAAGTTGTTCATGTTGAAGGAATTGGTTTCAAGCTGTGGCAGCCATATTGGTTTACGCGAAAATTTCAAAAATGTGTTTTCTTTCCAACCGCTTATGTTAAAGCTGTGAAATTTGCTGTATAACCATATATTGTCACCTAGAGTTACATCTGATCGTGATGAAAGTATTGGTCATATGGTGGGGCAGCCATCTTGAAAAACGCAAACATTTCGAAAATGTGTTTTCTTTCCAACTTCTAATGTTAGAATTGTAAAAACTTCTATAAAGCTTTATATTGTCACTTAGCTGCTTGTATGCCATTGCAATGTCGATGCGCATGGCCACCTCTATCGCTGCTTGCAGCTATATTATTATTTGTTATTGCTTGTATTATTAAAATTATTTTTCCGCCGTTTTTTTCAAATGCTTATAATAACCACAGCATAACTCAAAAAATCATGAAACTTGGCACAGTGCTAGAGATCTATGCTGTGCATAATCCTATGCAACATTAATCTCATAGGTCATGTGATCAAGCAGCCATATTGCTTTTTGCGTCAAATTTTGACAAACGCTTAAAAATCTTCTTCTCCGGAACCGCTTATGTTACAGTTGTGAAACTTGCTGTGTGTATTGCTGTACTGACCTAGAATAAAGTTTGTTCAAGAGAAGTGATTTAGTCACATGATGTAGCTGCCATTTTGAAATGTGCGAAAATATTTAAATATCTTCTTCTCTGAAACCACTAAGTGCATTGAAGCTCAATTTTGCACATGTGCTCCTTGCAAGGTCCTCTACCAAGATTGTTCAAACTGCGAATTTTCCATAATCAACATGGCCGCTATGAGCCATTCGCCTTTTTATAGTTGTTCAATTGCGTACATTTGCACATTATGCATTAGGTTTACACTATTTAACTATATTACAATGTAACAGACACATGAATACACATAGTCATGACCCCTAAAGGCAATATTGCATTAAAAATTCGCACTGCGCAGTCGCCTTCGTGAAATAAAACATTTGCAAATTTTCATAAAAAATCTGCAAATTGTAGAGGTCTATAGTGAGCATTAGTATGTACAATTTGAAAGCCATACAATGCATAGCTTGGCGGCCATTTTGTTTCATATGCGCTGTTTTTAAAAACTATAAAAATCTTCTTCTCCAAAACCGCTTAAGGCACACACTTGAAATTTTGTTTACAGAGTTATCTTATGACTAACATTCAGATTTGTTCAAGAGAAGTTGATAGGTCATGTGGTTTCGCAGCCATTTTGAATTGTTCAAAAACGCTTAACGATATTTTTAAAATAATAATAAAACAAAAACCATTTTACAAAAATGCTTTGCCATGTTTATTGACATCTATGGTGACAATTATTGTGCATAATATGGAGGCTGTATATCATATGATCTGGCAGCCATTTTGTTTTATGCGAATATTTCGAAAATCTATTTTCTCTGCAACTGCTTATGTTAGAACTGTGAAACTTGCTGTATAACCTTATATTGTGACCTAGAGTCACAGTTGTTCATGTTGAAGGAATTAGTCACAAGCTGTGGCAGCCATATTGGTTTATGTGAAAATTTCGAAAACGTGTTTTCTTTGCAACCGCTTATGTTAAAGCTGTGAAATTTGGTGTACAACCATATATTGTCACCTAGAGTTACATCTGATCGTGATGAAAGTATTGGTCATATGGTTGGGCAGCCATCTTGAAAAACGCAAACATTTCGAAAATGTGTTTTCTTTCAAACTGCTAATGTTAGAATTGTAAAAACTTCTATAAAGCATTATATTGTGACTTAGCTGCTTGTATGCCATTGCAATGTCGATGCGCATGGCCACCTCTATCGCTGCTTGCAGCTATATTTATTATTATTATTATTCTTTTTATTCCGCCAAGCTTTGTATTCAATTGCCCATAACTGCTTAACTGTTTTTGCAAAGCTCTTAAAATCAGGTATGCTGGTACAGCCTATTGCTGTGCTACATCTCATGCAAAATTGAACTCATAGGTCACATGCTCTGGCCGCCATATTGCTTTTTGCGACAAATTTTGACAAACGCTTAAACATCTTTAGCTCTGGAACTGCTTATGTTACAACTTTAAAACTCTCTGTGCTTAGTGCTACTATGACCTGAAATTGCTATTGCTCAAGAGAAGTGCCTTGGTCACATGATGTGGCAGCCATCTTGCATTTTGCGAAAATATTCAAACATCTTCTTCTCCTAAACCGCTTAGTGCAATGACGCCCAATTTTGCACATATGCTCCTTGCAAGGTCCATAGGACATAGTCATAACCCTTAAAGACAATATTGCAGTTCAAATTCGCATTGCGCAATCGCCTTCGTGAAATAAAACATTTGCAAATTTTCATGAAACTTCTGCAAATTGTAGAGGTCTATAGTGAGCATTAGTATGTGCAATTTGAAAGCCATACATTGCATAGCTTGGCGGCCATTTTGTTTCGTATGCGCCATTTTTAAAAACTATAAAAATCTTCTTCTCCGAAACCGCTTATGGGACAGACTTGAAATTTTGTTTATAGACTTATCTTATGACTAACATTCAGATTTGTTCAAGAGAAGTTGATACGTCATGTGGTTTGGCAGCCATTTTGAATTGTTCAAAATTGCTTAACGATATATTTAAATTCATAATAAAACAAAAAACGTTTTACAAAAATGCTTTATTTTTGCCATGTTAATTGACATCTATAGTGAGCACTATTGTGCTTAATATGGAGGCTGTATATCTTACGATCGGGCAGCCATCTTGGTTTACGCGAAAATTTCGAAAGTCTATTTTCTCTGCAACCGCTTATGTAAGAATTGTGAAATTTGCTGTACAGTCTTATATTGTTACCTATATTCATAATTGCTCATTAGGAGAGAATCAGTCACATGATGCGGCAGCAATATCGGTTTTATGTTTATCGTAATTATTTGCAATTCAATACTTCCTCTTTTGAGTCAATTGCTCACAAAACACAAATTACTTATGCTAAACTCTTGAAATCAGGCATGCTGGTACAGCCTATTTTAATGCTACATCTCATGCAATATTGAACTGATAGGTCATAAGGTTACGCAGCCATATTGTTTTTTGCGACAAATTTCGAGAACTGCTTAATAATCTTTAGCTCTGGAACTGCTTATGTTGCAACTTTGAAACTTGCTGTGCATAATGATGCTATCACCTAGATTTTCCATTGCTCAACAGAAGTGATTTGGTCACATGATGTAGCAACCATCTTGCATTTTGCGAAAATCTTTAAACCTCTTCTTCTCTTAAACCGCTTAGTGCAATAAAGCGAAATTTTGCACGTATGTTCCTTGCAAGGTCCTCTACCAAGATTGTTAAAATTGCGATTTTTCCATAATCAACATGGCTGCTGTGAGACATTAACCTTTTTATCGCCATTTAATTGCGTAATTTTGCACTTTATACATTAGTTTTACAATATTTAACAATATTACAGTGTAATAGACACATGATTACACATAGTCATAACCCTTAAAGACAATATTGCAGTTAAAATTCGCATTGCGCAGTCGTCTTCGTGATATAAAACATTTGCAAATTTTCATGAAACTTCTGCAAATTGTAGAGGTCTATAGTGAGCATTAGTATGTGCAATTTGAAAGCCATACATTGCATAGCTTGGCAGCCATTTTGTTTTGTATGCGCCATTTTTAAAAACTATAAAAATCTTCTTCTCCGAAACCGCTTATGGGACAGACTTGAAATTTTGTTTATAGAGTTATCTTATGACTAACATTCAGATTTGTTCAAGAGAAGTTGATACGTCATATGGTTTGGCAGCCATTTTGAATTGTTCAAAATTGCTTAACGATCTATTTAAATTCATAATAAAACAAAAACCGTTTTACAAAAATGCTTTATTTTTGCCATGTTTATTGATATCTATAGTGAGCATTATTGTGCATAATATAGAGGCTGTATATCTTACGATCGGGCAGTTATCTTGGTTTGCACGAAAATTTCGAAAGTCTATTTTCTCTGCAACCGCTTATGTAAGAACTGTGAAATTTGCTGTACAGTCTTATATTGTGACCTAGAGTCACAGTTGTTCATGTTGAAGGAATTAGTCACAAGCTGTGGCAGCCATATTGGTTTACGCAAAAATTTTGAAACTGTGTTTTCTTTCCAACCGCATATGTTAAAACTGTGAAATTTGCTGTATAACCATATATTGTTGAAAGTATAGGTCATATGGTGTGGCAGCCATTTTAAAAAACGCAAACATTTCGAAAATGTGTTTTTTTCCCCAAATGCTTATGTTAGAACTGTAAACCGTTGTTATATAGCTTTATTTTGTGACATAACTACTTATATGGCATTGCAAAAATAATGCGCTGGCCACCTCTATTGCTGCTTGCAGCTATATTTTAAATTGTTTTCAGTACAGTTACATAAAAAAGGGAGTTTATTAGATGGAATATACAATAAACTACATGGCTTCAACTTGGCAATGATCCTAGGTCCTTAGTTGTGGTCTTGTGGGCCAGAACAAATACTGAAGCAAAAATAAGTAAACCAAAAAGATAGAACTAATAGATAAAAGTTTTATGTTTATATAATTCAACTGTAGATGTATATTTCTTATAGATAATATAATTTAAAATTATATTTACATAGATAAGGGAATTTATTAGAAGGAATATACGAGAAATTACATTGTTTCAGCTTAGCAATGATTTTGGGTCCTTAGTTATGGTACAGAAAAAATACTGCAGCAATAATAAGCAACTCATAAAGATAGAATTAAAATATATAAGTTTTATATATCTATATAGATCAATTGTCTATGCAATTTTTTTCTCTGATTTTATGTATAGTTTTAATATTAATTAATATGTTACACAGTTCTGTTATTGATAGCTTTTCTTAAAGATATATAGAAGCTTTAGATGCGCTAACAAATCTTAGTTTCAGGGTTTTAGTTACAATTACATTGCCAATGTATTGGTTTATGTTAGTATCAGCACTTAAATTTATTTTGATAAACAAAATATTGGCCACGCCGTACTCGCACTGGGAAATCAGTATAATTCATTATAGAATGTTTGAGTATCAGATACAGATACTCTGGTTATACAATATATTGTATTCAATCTCTTAACCTATTCTTTCTCTTTCTAGTACTTTCTAATACTTGTATCTTCTTCTACTGGTCACTCGTAGTTCTCTCCCAAAATGCATCTAAATACTGGTAAGACCTGAACTTGATCTTCAGTCCTTTGCAGCGAATCTTCAGATCTTATTATGGTTCACGCAACAGCTGCTACTGAGATTCATTTTTGTATTTTTACACAGCACAAAATATAATATGAAAACACTAATATGTCTTTAAAAATAATATCTAACAATGTGAGAGGATTACATTCCCATATTAAACATAAGAAAGCAATTTCAGAATACAAAGCTAGCAATGCTCACATTATTATGTTGAAAATGACACATTTTACAGCTAAGCAAACACCAAAATATTGGGTTGCTGCCTATCCAATTCAGTATCATGCATTTGGCCAAAATAAAAAAAGGGGAGTTTCTATTATATTACATTCCACCTTAAACTTTCAGGAGAAGGAGGTGATCAGAGATCCAGAAGGTAGATTCCTTATACTTGAAAGGGAAGATACAGGGAAATTCAATAGTATTAGGAAATATTTATGCCCCTAACAAAAACCAGGATAGATTCATATCTAAAATTAGTAAGCTATTGACCATGGAAAAAACATAAGATAGTATTAGTGGAAGATTTTAACTTAACTAAACACTTGACAGATCCCCTAATACGACTACAACTACACCCACTAAAAAAATCCTAAGCGACCTAATATTAGATCACAATTTGATAGATAGTTGAAAGACCTGCAACAGAGGAGTGCGGAATTATACATACTATTCAGCAGCATATAGAGCCTACTCTAGGATTGACTATATATTCCTTATCCAAATATTATGCCCTCTAATAATGAACACTGCAATTACCCAAACTACATGGTCTGATCACTCAATAGTTAAAGGGACACTGTACCCAAATTTTTTCTTTCGTAATTCAGATTGTGCATGACATTTTAAGCAACTTTCTAATTTACTCCTTTTATCAAATTTTCTTCATTCTCTTGGTATCTTTATTTGAAATGCAAAAATGTAAGTTTAGATGCCGGCCCATTTTTGCTGAACAACCTGGGTTGTCCTTGCTGATTGGTGGATACATTCATTCACCAATAAAAAAGTGCTGTCCAGAGTACTAAACCCAAAACAAGCTTAGATGCCTTCTTTTTCAAATAAAGATAGCAAGAGAACGAAGAAAAATTGATAATAGGAGTAAATTAGAAAGTTGCTTAAAATTGCATGTTCTTTCTGAATTACAAAAGAAAAATTTTGGGTACAATGTCCCTTTAAAGTCTCTCTGAAGGTTTTTTTTTTTTGACCCGTCCAGAACAAGATCATGGACTTTAGACCCTTCCCTATTAAGAAATTATATAATATACCAGAAACTCACTAAGGCCTAGATTTGGAGTTCGGCGGTAGAAGGGCTGTTAACGCTCCGCAGGCTTTTTTCTGGCCGCACCATAAATTTAACCCTGGTATCGAGAGTTCAAACAAATGCTGCGTTAGGCTCCAAAAAAGGAGCGTAGAGCATTTTTACCGCAAATGCAACTCTCGATACCAGAGTTGCTTACGGACGCGGCCAGCCTCAAAAACGTGCTCGTGCACGATATCCCCATAGGAAACAATGGGGCTGTTTGAGCTGAAAAAAAACCTAACACCTGCAAAAAAGCAGCGTTCAGCTCCTAACGCAGGCCCATTGTTTCCTATGGGGAAACACTTCCTACGTCTGCACCTAACACTCTAACATGTACCCCGAGTCTAAACACCCCTAACCTTACACTTATTAACCCCTAATCTGCCGCCCCCGCTATCGCTGACCCCTGCATATTATTTTTAACCCCTAATCTGCCGCTCCGTAAACCGCCGCAACCTACGTTATCCCTATGTACCCCTAATCTGCTGCCCTAACATCGCCGACCCCTATATTATATTTATTAACCCCTAATCTGCCCCCCACAACGCCGCCGACACCTGCCTACACTTATTAACCCCTAATCTGCCGAGCAGACCTGAGCGCTACTATAATAAATGTATTAACCCCTAATCCGCCTCACTAACCCTATCATAAATAGTATTAACCCCTAATCTGCCCTCCCTAACATCGCCGACACCTAACTTCAATTATTAACCCCTAATCTGACGACCGGAGCTCACCGCTACTCTAATAAATGGATTAACCCCTAAAGCTAAGTCTAACCCTAACACTAACACCCCCCTAAGTTAAATATAATTTAAATCTAACGAAATAAATTAACTCTTATTAAATAAATTATTCCTATTTAAAGCTAAATACTTACCTGTAAAATAAACCCTAATATAGCTACAATATAAATTATAATTATATTATAGCTATTTTAGGATTTATATTTATTTTACAGGCAACTTGGTAATTATTTTAACCAGGTACAATAGCTATTTAATAGTTACCTAGTTAAAATAATAACAAATTTACCTGTAAAATAAATCCTAACCTAAGATATAATTAAACCTAACACTACCCTATCAATAAATTAATTAAATAAACTACCTACAATTACCTACAATTAACCTAACACTACACTATCAATAAATTAATTAAACACAATTGCTACAAATAAATACAATTACATAAACTAGCTAAAGTACAAAAAATAAAAAAGAACTAAGTTACAAAAAATAAAAAAATATTTACAAACATAAGAAAAATATTACAACAATTTTAAACTAATTACACCTACTCTAAGCCCCCTAATAAAATAACAAAGCCCCCCAAAATAAAAAATTCCCTACCCTATTCTAAATTAAAAAAGGTAAAAGCTCTTTTACCTTACCAGCCCTGAACAGGGCCCTTTGCGGGGCATGCCCCAAGAATTTCAGCTCTTTTGCCTGTAAAAAAAAACATACAATACCCCCCCCAACATTACAACCCACCACCCACATACCCCTAATCTAACCCAAACCCCCCTTAAATAAACCTAACACTAAGCCCCTGAAGATCTTCCTACCTTGTCTTCACCATCCAGGTTCACCGATCCGTCCTGAAGAGCTCCTCCGATGTCCTGATCCAAGCCCAAGCGGGGGGCTGAAGAGGTCCATGATCCGGTCAAAGTCTTCATCCAAGCGGGGCAGAAGAGGATCTTCCATCCGATTGAAGTCTTCATCCAAGCAGCATCCATCCGGAGCGAAGCGGCAGGATCCTGAAGACCTCCAGCGCGGAACATCCATCCGGCCCGACGACTGAACGACGAATGACTGTTCCTTTAAGGGACGTCATCCAAGATGGCGTCCCTCGAATTCCGATTGGCTGATAGGATTCTATCAGCCAATCGGAATTAAGGTAGGAATTTTCTGATTGGCTGATGGAATCAGCCAATCAGAATCAAGTTCAATCCGATTGGCTGATCCAATCAGCCAATCAGATTGAGCTCGCATTCTATTGGCTGTTCCGATCAGCCAATAGAATGCGAGCTCAATCTGATTGGCTGATCGGATCGGATGTAATACAGGGGTCGGCGGGGTTAGGGGCAGCAGATTAGGGGTACATAAGTATAACGTAGGTGGCGGTCGGCAGATTAGGGGGTTAAAAATTTTTAATCGAGTGGCGGCGATGTGGGGGGAGCTCGGTTTAGGGGTACATAGGTAGTTTATGGGTGTTAGTGTACTTTAGGGTACAGTAGTTAAGAGCATTATGAACCGGCGTTAGCCCAGAAAGCTCTTAACTACTGCTATTTTCCTGCGGCTGGAGTTTTGTCGTTAGAGCTCTAACGCTCACTTCAGAAACGACTCTAAATACCGGCGTTAGGAAGATCCCATTGAAAAGATAGGATACGCAATTGACGTAAGGGGATCTGCGGTATGGAAAAGTCGCGGCTGAAAAGTGAGCGTTAGACCCTTTAATCACTGACTCCAAATACCAGCGGGCGGCCAAAACCAGCGTTAGGAGCCTATACCGCTGGTTTTCACGGCTAACGCCAAACTCCAAATCTAGGCCTAAGTTCATTAGATATTTTCGGGCTGACAATAAAGGCTCAACTGGTAATCCCTTATACATATGGGGAGCATTTAAAACGTATCTAAGAGGAGTGTTAATTCAGGAGAAAACTTCTATTGCCAAAATAAAAAATAACTTAATCAAACAAACAAAAATGTGAACAGCAGAACTACATATAAAACATATTGAGACTAGATAGGATAATATAGTTAACATGCTTAGCCTTGGCATGCCTAAGAGTTATAGATGCGCACTTCTTTATTTACTCTAATAAGCCAGATCGCATGTTGGCTAGGAAAATTAGAAATATAACTAGGGACACTTCGATTCCACAGCTCCAGACCCCTGAGGGGAAGATTTTAAATAATCCTGGACTTATAGCAAATGCTTTTGCTGATTTTTACCAAAACACTATATCACCTAAAAAGGATTAGAACAAGAGTAGAGTCCAACAAATAGATTCCTTCCTAAGCAATTGTAGCCTACCTACTTTAGACAAGGAAGCCATAGCATGCTTAAACGCCCCTATCACACCACAGGATAGCGTCTGCTATTAGGCAACTTAAAAGTAATAAGGCTCCTGGCCCGGATAGATATTCAGGAGGATTCTATAAAAAAAATTATTTAGAATTATTTCCACAATTAGTAGAATCTTTTATATCTTATATACTGAAAGGGGGAAACATACCCCTAGATCTCATAACAGCTAGGATAAGTGTGATTCCAAAGTCAGGAAAAGATAGGTTTCATTGCAAAAATTATAGACCCATATCATTGATAAATCAAGACCTGAAGCTCTTTACTAAAATTCTAGCATCTAGACTAAACCCTCATATGCTTAAACTGATATCCAATGACCAAGTGAGATTTATTAGAGGTTGAGAAGCTCCCAATAATGTAAGAAGGGTTATAAATCTAATAGACTATGCAACACACGAGAAGGTGCCTTCCCTGTTTCTATCCTTAGATGCAGAGAAGAAATTTGATAGGGTTCTATGGGTCTACATATTTCAGACCATGAGCCATTTTGGAATAAAGGGCAACTATATAAAAACAATACAATCCATTTATACGGCTCCCTCAGCATTCCTTAAAATAGCAGGTTACCAATCAAAGAGAATACAAATAAATAATGGGACTAGGCAAGGTTGCCCACTGTCTCCACTATTATTTGTGCTCTGCATAGAGCCCCTTGCGGCAAGTATTAGAAATCATCCTGATCTATCTGTGTCATGTTTTTTCCCTGATCTGTTTGCCATGTGCTGCTGGCAGACATTTTACTCACCTCACTTCCTGACTCTGGTGCATACTGTGTGATGCTGCTCATTTCCTGCACTTCCTTTTATGGCCAGACTGGTGTACATCATCTGTGTTAGACAGGATGCAGTCTCAGAATTGTGATGTCATCACTTATTATTTAAAGGGCCTCTGTTCAGTATGCTTTGCCCTTGCGTTGTCTTGTACTGTTTGTGAGAGCTTCTGTGTATTACATGGCTGTCTGACTTCCCTCCTGGTTCCTGATCCTTGGCTTGTTCCTGACTCTGCTGTTCTCCTTGTTCCTGATTCCGGCTCGTCTGACTATTCACTTTGGCTCCTGACTCGGCTTGTCTGACTACCAGTTCTGGATTTGATTCCTGGCTTGTTATTTGACTTGTGGACTTTTTATTATTTTTTGCTATTAATAAAGGTGTGATTATTTTTGCACTTCTTGTCTCAGTCTGATTCCTGGCACCCTGACATTATGCAAGGGCCATAAATCCTGATAGTGCTAATAATCCACCTTTACCTGCCATAATTTCTAGGATGGATGAACAGGATCACCGTTTGGATCAATTTGCACTATCCCTGCAAACCCTGCTGACTCACACTGCACATTTTGGACCAAAGTCTCCCGCAAGTTATGGCTGCTCCTGTTTCCGCTGCTGTACCTAGTCCTACCAGGAGCATGTCCGGTTCTGCACCTCTACCTCAGTGATATGGAGGCGATCCTAATCAGTGCAGAGGGTTTTTGAACCAGGTGGGCATTTACTTTGAGATGTCACCTCAGGCGTTTCCCTCTGACAGAGCTAAGGCGGGATTTCTCATCTCGTTACTCTCTGACACAGCTCTTGCCTGGGCTAATCCCTTGTGGGAGACATATAAACCTGAGATTTCAAATTACCCTGAATTTGTGGCCTCCTTTCGAAGGGTATTTGATGTTCTGTCTTGTTCTTCCTCTGCTGCTAAACGACTCATGTCCATTCAGCAAGGTACAAGATCTGTTGCTCAGTATGCCATTGAGTACCGTACGCTTGCCGCAGAGGTAGGTTGGAACAATGAAGCCCTTGTTGCCGCCATCTTTCATAGGCTCTCTGATGCGATTAAGGACGAAGTTGCTGCCAGAGATTTACCAGAAGATCTTGAGGCATTGGTGTCTTTTTTGACATCAGACTAAGTGAGCGTGGAAGCTTCCTGTTCCGTTGTCTCCTACGTGTTCATTCCCACCCATGCCTCCCTCTCCTCCCATGCCTCCTGGTCCCGAGTCACCAGGTACTGCTGAGCTGATGCAGTTGGGATTCACGTGTCTCTCTGCTGCGGAGAGGGCCTTTAGGAGGAGGGAGGGGCTCTGCCTCTATTGTGGGTTACAGGGTCACCTTTTGAAGTCTTGTCCTACATGGCCGGGAAACGCTCACACCTAAGGTCCTGTCGGGGCAGACCTTGGGTGGTTTATCCTCGTCCCCGGAACCGCTAAAGGAGAAACCTTTGGTCACGGTTGTCCTTTCCTGGGTGGACTCCTCCATAGTCACCCAGGCTCTTGTTGACTCCGGTGCTGCGGGCTATTTCAGTGCTTTTGTATCAAAGCACTCCATTCCTGTTTTGCCTCAGTCCGTTCTGCTTGTTATTGAGGCCATTGATGGCAGGCTCTTCAGCCCACACTCGTTACTCACGAAACTGCTCCGTTATCCATGGCTGTTGGGGCTCTCCAGTTCCAGGTGATAAACTCGCCATATTTTCTGGTTATTCTGGGTTATCCCTGGCTCCAAAAGCACAATCCCAGTCTCGACTGGCGCAGGTCCGAAATTTTGTCGTGGTCTCCGCAATGTAGTTCCACTTGTCTTTGGAAACCAGTTAAAGTCTTGTGCACATCTTTGGTATCTCAATTGCCAGAGGAGTACCGAGAGTTCCTAGATGTTTTTGACAAGGTGCGTGCCGGTACGTTGCCTCCTCACCGGTCTTACAATTGTGCCATAGACCTGCAACCCAGAGCCATTCCTCTTCGATGCCTGGTTTACCCTCTGTCTGTTGCGGAGAATTGTGCTATGGGGGAGTATGTTACCGATGCTCTGTCGTGGGGGATCATCCGCAAATCCTGCTCTCCTGCAGGGGCTGACTTCTTCTTTGTGAAGAAAAAGGGTGGCGAGTTAAGACCATGCATCGATTATAGGGGTCTTAATCATCTTACCATTAAGAATGCTTACCCTATTCCGCTCATTACGGAACTCTTTGACCGCCTCAAGGGAGCTACGGTCTTTACTAAACTTGATATTAGAGGAGCGTACAATCTCGTTAGGATCAAGGAGGGCCACGAATGGAAAACAGCATTTAACACCAGGAGTGGGCATTATGAGTATCTTGTAATGCCCTTTGGCCTATGAAATGCTCCTGCTGTTTTCCAGGAATTTATTAATGATGTCCTACGAGATATGATGCAACAGTGTGTTGTGGTGTACTTAGACGACATCCTCATACACTCAACCACACTTGAGGCTCATCGTTCTGATGTTACACAGGTTCTTCAGAGACTACGTGAGAACGGCCTGTTTTGTAAACTCGAGAAATGTGAGTTCCATCAGACTCAAGTAACCTTCCTAGGTTATGTTATCTCCGTTGCAGGGTTCTCTATGGATCCTGACAAGTTATCTGCAGTTCTGCAGTGGCCTCGCCCAGTTGGTCTTCAGTCTATTCAACGTTTTTTTGGGGTTCGCCAATTACTATAGAAAGTTTATTAAAAACTTTTCATCCTTGGTCATAGAACGCCATAGAACAGGCTAACAATGGTATTGAGCTGGTTGTTCGTTCCTGTGAGTGCATTTCTCTCTGTGTGTATTTAGTCTCCCTATGGGAAAAAGGGGAAACCAGACGTGGACTCCTTGCTCAGTGTGCTTAGAGGAATACTGCTACACCTCACTGACGAGGCCCAATGAAGGCCGAAACGATCGTCTGGGGTTGCTTTGTTCCTTGTTCAGAGAGGAATTGCCTGGTATTTCGGCGCTGGACTGACCGTAATAGGCGGGATCAGACTGATATACTACAGGAAAGTTCTACTCTGTGAAAAGCATTGCTGGGCTAAAAGAAGTTGCACCCAGGTGGTAAATCGCCATAGAACAGGCTAACAATGGTATTGAGCTGGTTGTTCGTTCCTGTGAGTGCATTTCTCTCTGTGTGTATTTAGTCTCCCTATGGGAAAAAAAGGGGAAACCAGACGTGGACTCCTTGCTCAGTGTGCTTAGAGGAATACTGCTACACCTCACTGACGAGGCCCAATGAAGGCCGAAACGATCGTCTGGGGTTGCTTTGTTCCTTGTTCAGAGAGGAATTGCCTGGTATTTCGGCGCTGGACTGACCGTAATAGGCGGGATCAGACTGATATACTACAGGAAAGTTCTACTCTGTGAAAAGCATTGCTGGGCTAAAAGAAGTTGCACCCAGGTGGTAAATCGCCATAGAACAGGCTAACAATGGTATTGAGCTGGTTGTTCGTTCCTGTGAGTGCATTTCTCTCTGTGTGTATTTAGTCTCCCTATGGGAAAAAGGGGAAACCAGACGTGGACTCCTTGCTCAGTGTGCTTAGAGGAATACTGCTACACCTCACTGACGAGGCCCAATGAAGGCCGAAACGATCGTCTGGGGTTGCTTTGTTCCTTGTTCAGAGAGGAATTGCCTGGTATTTCGGCGCTGGACTGACCGTAATAGGCGGGATCAGACTGATATACTACAGGAAAGTTCTACTCTGTGAAAAGCATTGCTGGGCTAAAAGAAGTTGCACCCAGGTGGTAAATCGCCATAGAACAGGCTAACAATGGTATTGAGCTGGTTGTTCGTTCCTGTGAGTGCATTTCTCTCTGTGTGTATTTAGTCTCCCTATGGGAAAAAGGGGAAACCAGACGTGGACTCCTTGCTCAGTGTGCTTAGAGGAATACTGCTACACCTCACTGACGAGGCCCAATGAAGGCCGAAACGATCGTCTGGGGTTGCTTTGTTCCTTGTTCAGAGAGGAATTGCCTGGTATTTCGGCGCTGGACTGACCGTAATAGGCGGGATCAGACTGATATACTACAGGAAAGTTCTACTCTGTGAAAAGCATTGCTGGGCTAAAAGAAGTTGCACCCAGGTGGTAAATCGCCATAGAACAGGCTAACAATGGTATTGAGCTGGTTGTTCGTTCCTGTGAGTGCATTTCTCTCTGTGTGTATTTAGTCTCCCTATGGGAAAAAGGGGAAACCAGACGTGGACTCCTTGCTCAGTGTGCTTAGAGGAATACTGCTACACCTCACTGACGAGGCCCAATGAAGGCCGAAACGATCGTCTGGGGTTGCTTTGTTCCTTGTTCAGAGAGGAATTGCCTGGTATTTCGGCGCTGGACTGACCGTAATAGGCGGGATCAGACTGATATACTACAGGAAAGTTCTACTCTGTGAAAAGCATTGCTGGGCTAAAAGAAGTTGCACCCAGGTGGTAAATCGCCATAGAACAGGCTAACAATGGTATTGAGCTGGTTGTTCGTTCCTGTGAGTGCATTTCTCTCTGTGTGTATTTAGTCTCCCTATGGGAAAAAAGGGGAAACCAGACGTGGACTCCTTGCTCAGTGTGCTTAGAGGAATACTGCTACACCTCACTGACGAGGCCCAATGAAGGCCGAAACGATCGTCTGGGGTTGCTTTGTTCCTTGTTCAGAGAGGAATTGCCTGGTATTTCGGCGCTGGACTGACCGTAATAGGCGGGATCAGACTGATATACTACAGGAAAGTTCTACTCTGTGAAAAGCATTGCTGGGCTAAAAGAAGTTGCACCCAGGTGGTAAATCGCCATAGAACAGGCTAACAATGGTATTGAGCTGGTTGTTCGTTCCTGTGAGTGCATTTCTCTCTGTGTGTATTTAGTCTCCCTATGGGAAAAAGGGGAAACCAGACGTGGACTCCTTGCTCAGTGTGCTTAGAGGAATACTGCTACACCTCACTGACGAGGCCCAATGAAGGCCGAAACGATCGTCTGGGGTTGCTTTGTTCCTTGTTCAGAGAGGAATTGCCTGGTATTTCGGCGCTGGACTGACCGTAATAGGCGGGATCAGACTGATATACTACAGGAAAGTTCTACTCTGTGAAAAGCATTGCTGGGCTAAAAGAAGTTGCACCCAGGTGGTAAATCGCCATAGAACAGGCTAACAATGGTATTGAGCTGGTTGTTCGTTCCTGTGAGTGCATTTCTCTCTGTGTGTATTTAGTCTCCCTATGGGAAAAAAAGGGGAAACCAGACGTGGACTCCTTGCTCAGTGTGCTTAGAGGAATACTGCTACACCTCACTGACGAGGCCCAATGAAGGCCGAAACGATCGTCTGGGGTTGCTTTGTTCCTTGTTCAGAGAGGAATTGCCTGGTATTTCGGCGCTGGACTGACCGTAATAGGCGGGATCAGACTGATATACTACAGGAAAGTTCTACTCTGTGAAAAGCATTGCTGGGCTAAAAGAAGTTGCACCCAGGTGGTAAATCGCCATAGAACAGGCTAACAATGGTATTGAGCTGGTTGTTCGTTCCTGTGAGTGCATTTCTCTCTGTGTGTATTTAGTCTCCCTATGGGAAAAAGGGGAAACCAGACGTGGACTCCTTGCTCAGTGTGCTTAGAGGAATACTGCTACACCTCACTGACGAGGCCCAATGAAGGCCGAAACGATCGTCTGGGGTTGCTTTGTTCCTTGTTCAGAGAGGAATTGCCTGGTATTTCGGCGCTGGACTGACCGTAATAGGCGGGATCAGACTGATATACTACAGGAAAGTTCTACTCTGTGAAAAGCATTGCTGGGCTAAAAGAAGTTGCACCCAGGTGGTAAATCGCCATAGAACAGGCTAACAATGGTATTGAGCTGGTTGTTCGTTCCTGTGAGTGC
Organism: Bombina bombina; assembly: GCF_027579735.1. Lineage (NCBI taxonomy): Eukaryota > Metazoa > Chordata > Amphibia > Anura > Bombinatoridae > Bombina > Bombina bombina. Next base: position 212,501,650 of record NC_069505.1, read on the forward strand.
ATTTCTCTCTGTGTGTATTTAGTCTCCCTATGGGAAAAAGGGGAAACCAGACGTGGACTCCTTGCTCAGTGTGCTTAGAGGAATACTGCTACACCTCACTGACGAGGCCCAATGAAGGCCGAAACGATCGTCTGGGGTTGCTTTGTTCCTTGTTCAGAGAGGAATTGCCTGGTATTTCGGCGCTGGACTGACCGTAATAGGCGGGATCAGACTGATATACTACAGGAAAGTTCTACTCTGTGAAAAGCATTGCTGGGCTAAAAGAAGTTGCACCCAGGTGGTAAATCGCCATAGAACAGGCTAACAATGGTATTGAGCTGGTTGTTCGTTCCTGTGAGTGCATTTCTCTCTGTGTGTATTTAGTCTCCCTATGGGAAAAAAGGGGAAACCAGACGTGGACTCCTTGCTCAGTGTGCTTAGAGGAATACTGCTACACCTCACTGACGAGGCCCAATGAAGGCCGAAACGATCGTCTGGGGTTGCTTTGTTCCTTGTTCAGAGAGGAATTGCCTGGTATTTCGGCGCTGGACTGACCGTAATAGGCGGGATCAGACTGATATACTACAGGAAAGTTCTACTCTGTGAAAAGCATTGCTGGGCTAAAAGAAGTTGCACCCAGGTGGTAAATCGCCATAGAACAGGCTAACAATGGTATTGAGCTGGTTGTTCGTTCCTGTGAGTGCATTTCTCTCTGTGTGTATTTAGTCTCCCTATGGGAAAAAGGGGAAACCAGACGTGGACTCCTTGCTCAGTGTGCTTAGAGGAATACTGCTACACCTCACTGACGAGGCCCAATGAAGGCCGAAACGATCGTCTGGGGTTGCTTTGTTCCTTGTTCAGAGAGGAATTGCCTGGTATTTCGGCGCTGGACTGACCGTAATAGGCGGGATCAGACTGATATACTACAGGAAAGTTCTACTCTGTGAAAAGCATTGCTGGGCTAAAAGAAGTTGCACCCAGGTGGTAAATCGCCATAGAACAGGCTAACAATGGTATTGAGCTGGTTGTTCGTTCCTGTGAGTGAATTTCTCTCTGTGTGTATTTAGTCTCCCTATGGGAAAAAGGGGAAACCAGACGTGGACTCCTTGCTCAGTGTGCTTAGAGGAATACTGCTACACCTCACTGACGAGGCCCAATGAAGGCCGAAACGATCGTCTGGGGTTGCTTTGTTCCTTGTTCAGAGAGGAATTGCCTGGTATTTCGGCGCTGGACTGACCGTAATAGGCGGGATCAGACTGATATACTACAGGAAAGTTCTACTCTGTGAAAAGCATTGCTGGGCTAAAAGAAGTTGCACCCAGGTGGTAAATCGCCATAGAACAGGCTAACAATGGTATTGAGCTGGTTGTTCGTTCCTGTGAGTGCATTTCTCTCTGTGTGTATTTAGTCTCCCTATGGGAAAAAGGGGAAACCAGACGTGGACTCCTTGCTCAGTGTGCTTAGAGGAATACTGCTACACCTCACTGACGAGGCCCAATGAAGGCCGAAACGATCGTCTGGGGTTGCTTTGTTCCTTGTTCAGAGAGGAATTGCCTGGTATTTCGGCGCTGGACTGACCGTAATAGGCGGGATCAGACTGATATACTACAGGAAAGTTCTACTCTGTGAAAAGCATTGCTGGGCTAAAAGAAGTTGCACCCAGGTGGTAAATCGCCATAGAACAGGCTAACAATGGTATTGAGCTGGTTGTTCGTTCCTGTGAGTGCATTTCTCTCTGTGTGTATTTAGTTTCTCTATGGATCCTGACAAGTTATCTGCAGTTCTGCAGTGGCCTCGCCCAGTTGGTCTTCAGTCTATTCAACGTTTTTTGGGGGTTCGCCAATTACTATAGAAAGTTTATTAAAAACTTTTCATCCTTGGTCAAACCTATCACAGACATGACTGGTAAAAAGAATGATCCACTCCATTGGTCACCTACTGCCATTAAGGCCTTTGATATAGTCTTAAGACTGCCTTTGTTGCCGCTCCAGTTCTGGCTCATCCTAACCCTGTCCTGCCTTTCGTTCTTGAGGTCGATGCATCTGAGACTGGAGTAGGTGCCCTCTTGTCTCAACGTCCTACGCCTGACGGTTCCTTGCATCCATGTGGTTTCTTCTCTAAAAAATTGCCTCCAGCGGAGTGCAATTATGAAATTGGCGACAGGGAATTACTGGCCATAATTTTGGCACTCAAGGAATGGAGGCATCTTCTAGAGCAGTGTTTTTCAACCAGTGTGCCGTGGCACACTAGTGTGCCCATGAGAGATCCTCAGGTGTGCCGCGGCAGACTGACAACGGTGCAGGGGTGTCCCTCTTTCAAATCTTGAAATATTGGTAGGTATGTGACAGGCTCATCAGGCATCATTTACAACCATGACATTGACATTCATTCACAGACAATCATTATGATTGTTTGTGAATGAATGTCAATATGTCATGTATAGTTTGTAGGAGGCATGGCATGACATCACAGTACAGTGTATATATATATATATATATATATATATACTGTATATATATATATATCCTGTATTAGGCTACAATGTGCGATTTTGTAAAATTTGAGATGGTGGTGTGCCACAAGATTTTTGAATGTAAAAAAGTGTGCCACAGTAAAAAAAAGTTGCAAATCACTGTTCTAGAGGGTACTAGCGTGCCAGTGCTCATTCTTACTGACCACAAGAATTTAACTTATCTATCTGAAGCAAAACGTTTGTCGCCTCGACAGCCAGATGGACGCTATTTTTGTCTCTGTTTAATTATGTGGTCTCCTACCTGCCTGGTAGTAAGAATATTAGAGCTGATGCCCTCTCTCGACAATTTTTGCCTCTGTCTAAGGAGGAGCCTGTACCTACTCCAGTTATACCTCCTGACCATATTTTGGCTACCATACGTACTAATTTGACTTCTCCCTTGGGGGAGGAGATCCTGGCAGCACAAACCAATGCACCGCCTGAGAAACCTAGTGGTAAGTGTTTTGTTCCTGAGAATCTTCGAACTAAACTTTTGCACATTTACCACTATCCTAAAGCCGCAGGTCACCCAGGCAAGAACCAAATGATTTGGTCTGTCACTCGACAATTCTGGTGGCCAGCTCTTCGTTCTGATGTTGCTGCATTTACTTTGAGATGTTACCTCAGGCGTTTCCCTCTGACAGAGCTAAGGTGGGATTTCCCATCTCGTTACTCTCTGACACAGCTCTTGCCTGGGCTAATCCCTTGTGGGAGACTAATAAACCTGTGATTTCAAATTACCCTGAATTTCGCCAATTACTATAGAAAGTTTATTAAAATCTTTTCTTCCTTGGTCAAACCTATCACAGACATGACTCGTAAAGAGAATGATCCACTCCATTGGTCACCTACTGCCATTAAGGCCTTTGATAATCTTAAGACTGCCTTTGCTGCCGCTCCAGTTCTGGCTCATCCTAACCCTGTCCTGCCTTTCGTTCTTGAGGTCGATGCGTCTGAGACTGGAGTAGGTGCCCTCTTGTCTCAACGTCCTACACCTGACGGTTCCTTGCATCCATGTGGTTTCTTCTTTAAGAAATTGTCTCCAGCGGAGTGCAATTATGAAATTGGCGACAGGGAATTACTGGCCATCATTTTGGCACTCAAGGAATGGAGGCATCTTCTCGAGGGTACTACTGTGCCAGTGCTCATTCTTACTGACCACAAGAATTTAACTTATCTATCTGAAGCAAAACGTTTGTTGCCCCGACAGGCCAGATGGGTGCTATTTTTGTCTCGGTTTAATTATGTGGTCTCCTACCTGCCTGGCAGTAAGAATGTTAGGGCTGATGCCCTCTCTCGACAATTTTCGCCTCTGCCCAAGGAGGAGTCTGTACCTACTCCTGTTATACCTCCTGACCATATTTTGGATACCATATGTACTAATTTGACTTCTCCCTTGGGGGAGGAGATCCTGGCTGCAAAAACCAATGCACCTCCTGAGAAACCTAGTGGTAAGTGTTTTGTTCCTGAGAATCTTCGAACTAAACTTTTGCACATTTACCACTATCCTAAAGCCGCAGGTCACCCAGGCAAGAACCAAATGATTTGGTCTGTCACTCGACAATTCTGGTGGCCAGCTCTTCGTTCTGATGTTGCTGCATTTACTTTGAGATGTTACCTCAGGCGTTTCCCTCTGACAGAGCTAAGGTGGGATTTCCCATCTCGTTACTCTCTGACACAGCTCTTGCCTGGGCTAATCCCTTGTGGGAGACTAATAAACTTCGAACTAAACTTTTGCACACTTACCACTATCCTAAAGCCGCAGGTCACCCAGGCAAGAATCAAATGATTTGGTCACTCGACAATTCTGGTGGCCAGGTCTTCGTTCTGATATTGCTGCGTATGTTGCCCCCTGCTCAGTTTGTGCACAGAATGACTCCTCGACATCTTCCTGTGGGTCTTCTTCAACCTATTGCTAATGGTGAGCGTCCTTGGACACATCTTTCCATGGACTTCATTGTCGAGCTCCCTGTTTCCAATGGCAATACTGTTATCCTTATAGTGGTTGACCGTTTTTCTAAAATGTCACAATGCATTCCCTTGATGAAGCTGCCTACCGCTCAGGAGCTTGCTTCAATTTTTGCTCGGGAGGTCTTCCGTTTACATGGGTTACCCAAGGAGATAGTGTTGGACCGGGGTAGCCAGTTTGTCTCCAGATGTTGGCGTTCCTTTTGTCCTCAAATGGGGATCCAGCTTTCCTTCTCCTCGGCATATCACCCTCAATCCAATGGGCCTGCGGAACGGTATAATCAAGCTCTGGAACAGTTCCTCCGTTGCTATGTCTCCGATCACCACAATAATTGGTCTGAACTGTTACCTTGGGCAGAGTTTGCTCGTAATAGTGCTATTAATGCTTCCTCCAAGTTATCCCCGTTCATGGCGAATTATGGGTTTCAACCATCCTTGTTGCCCGATTCATTCATGTCTCCGGGTATTCCGGCTTTGGAGGAGCATCTCCGGCAACTCTGTTCCACGTGGGTGCAGATTCAGGATTGCCTTTATCGTTCTATGCAGCGCAAAAGTTCCAGGCTGATCGTAGGCGTCTGCCCGCACCTTCCTACCAGGTTGGTGAGAGAGTTTGGCTGTCCTCCCGCAACTTGAACCTTCGTGTGCCTTCCAATAAACTGGCTCCCCGTTATTTTGGTCCTTTTCGAATACTCCCGACGGGTCAATCCTGTGGCCTACGCTCTTGACCTTCCTCCTGCAATGCGCGTCTCCAATGTTTTTCATGTCTCCCTCTTTAAACCATTGGTTTGTAATCAGTTTACCACTATGTTGCCTCGTTCCGCCCTATATTTGTTGACAACCATGAGGAGTATGAGGTTAGCAGCATTATTGACTCTCGTATATATCCAGGGGCCGCGTACAGTATTTGGTTCACTGGAAGGGCTACGGTCCGGAGGAGCGTTCATGGGTTCCCTCCTCTGATGTTCATGCTCCCACCCTCCTCCATGCCTTCCATGCCCGTTTCCCCAATAAGCCTTTTGTCCTCCCACAGGGGAGGGGTCGTTGAGGGGAGGGTACTGTCAGGGTTTTTCCCCTGATCTGTTTGCCATGTGCTGCTGGCAGCTATTTTACTCACCTCTCTTGCTGACTCTGATGCATACTGTGTGTTGCTGCTCATTTCTTGCACTTCCTTTTATGGCTAGACTGGTGTACATCATCCGTGTGAGACAGGATGCAGTCTCAGAATTGTGATGTCATCACTTATTATTTAAAGGGCCTCTGTTCAGTATGCTTTGCCCTTGTGTTGTCTCAGACCTGTTTGTGAGAGCTCCTGTGTATTACCTGGCTGTCTGACCTCCCTCCTGGTTCCTGATCCCTGGCTTGTTCCTGACTCTGCTGTTCTCCTTGTTCCTGATTCCGGCTCGGCTGACTACCAGTTCTGGTTTTGATTCCTGGCTTGTTATTTGACTTGTGGACTTTTTATTATTTTTCGCTATTAATAGAGCTGTGATTATTTTTGCACTTCTTGTCTCAGTCTGATTCCTGGCACCCTGACAATCTGGTGTTCAAGTAGGGGAAACAGAGCATAAGCTATCTTTATTTGCTGATGACATTTTTCTAACAATTACCAAACCAATGCTATCTCTTCCACCTCTATATGATTTGCTCTCCTTATTTAGCAAAATGTCCGGATACAAGATCAATAATGACAAATGTGAAGCTATTGATGTTTGTTTACCGGATGACTCAAAAAATTGCTAGATATTAACTTCAAATGGGCAGATAAGGCAATTAAATATCTAGGTATATTTTTAACTTATAAACTAGAAAATGTATATAAGCTAAACTACATCCCTATGTTTGCACACTTAAAAAAAAAAGTTGAGAAAGTGGGCCACTTACAAAATTTCGTTCTATGAAAAAATGGTGGTTAGTATGATGGTAATATTTCCCAAACTACTATACTGATACAGACAGCTGATATTTTTATCTTGCAGAAAAATCTAATAGAATTGATCTGGTCCTAATAAAAGGCTAGAATAAATAAGACTACATTGTTATAAAAATAGGGGAGAAGGAGGACTGGGAGTCCAAATCTCCAAGCATATTATAATGCAGCAAGATTAGCACAAATCGTTTTATGGAATCATAACGGAAATTAATTAGCTTGGGTGGTAGTGCATTTAGAAAGTGAAATGATCAACATTACCCCAATTTACCAACTCCTCTGAACCCCAAAGAAAGATAGATTAACAGATTGGTCAAAGTACATTACAATTGACATACTAAAAAAAATAAGGGATAAACTACAATCTAAATTTAACCTGGTCACTAGGAACTCTTTAATAATGCCTTTAATAACACCTTCAACTAAGATTAGAAATGCAACTAGTAATATCTGGGC